>NC_092516.1:31497398-31593820 GCF_047511675.1 Marmota flaviventris
ATTCCCTCCTGTGTGTAGAGGACCATGACAGAGGTTGCAGTGTCCCAAGATGGAGGTTATAGGGGGAACCTATGATGGTAAATGGGGTCCACACAAAGGATACCTCTGGTGTAACCAGGCCAGGACCTTGGTGATGGTCTTCCAGGTCCTGGCGGTTGTCTCTAGATGGAAACGAGCCAGAAGAGCCATGCATTGGTTGGGCTACTCTTCCACACATGCAGCTGCGGTCGATCTCCTCCTCCTCCTCCATGTGTCTAGCTGAAGTCAGTCTCCTCCTCCTACCCACATTGGGCTGGGTTCAGGTTCCTCCTTCTCTGTGTGTCTGGCTGGGGTCAGTCTGCTCTTCTTCTGCTCATGGGGCTGAGATCTCTCTGGTCCACCTCCTTCATGTGTGGGGCCGGGTTGGTCTGCTCTACCTCCTCCACATGTTGTCCCAGGAGATCTCTCCTATATCTCTTTACTTTCACCAAAGCAGTTTCTGATTATTAACTCTGTTTTCTAAATGTATAAGAAATTTAAGGATATCCTTTGTTTTTTGTAAGCCCATGCAGACCTATGACTATTGTTCCTGTATTCTGGATTCTAAACTGTACTGTAAAAGTTAAAATTAGTAAAATGTAAAGCTTAAGAGAGCACTTTATCATGTTGATGTTCTCCAAACTAAAATTATCTGTAACAAAAGTCTCATATGTGTATAAAAATAACAAATTGGGTTGATATTCATTCATTTCATTTAATGTTTTACAACCAGATAAATTAATCTGTTGTCAATAAGTTACATATAAAATTTTGTGTTACTCTTCACATTACAATTGAAATTTCAGTGCACTTTTAAAAATAATGAGAGCCTGATCTGTTTAAAGGTAATATTGTAAAACATAAAAACATTTGCCACCTACCCACACAAAAGAAAAGCTAACAGCCCCCTTAGCCTTTCCCTGATCCATGTTTTAAATGTAATGTTATATTGTGTTAACTAATGGACATATAGACTCAGGAAATAATATATGCAAATTTTATAAAATGACATTTAAGAAAAAGGCAAAATCAGCCTCAAACCTAAAACACTTTACCTAAAACTTGTCGAGTCCCGCCTTACCTGAGATAAAACTCTGCCTTCCACCTACTAAACGTTAGAGTGGCTCCAAAATGAGCTGGACTTCAGCTCATTTAAAGTTATGTTTAGAAGAGTGATACTTTTTTCAAAGATTACTATGATCTCAAAGAGGAATATAATACATAAGACAGCCAAACTTCAAGATAGCTATTACACAAACTAAACATGTTTTTAGTCTTGTTAATTTCATTATTAAAGAAAACAAAGACTATGACTTTGTCTGTGTCAAAGGGTTTTACAAAGGATTAACATCTAGTTAGATGGGACCTTATTCACTCATCCTGACTACCCCAATGGCCATGAAGGTAAATGAACACACAGGGTGGATTTATCTCACCTGAGTCAAGACAACAAAAATATCTCCTGCAAAAGAATGGAAAGAATAAGAGACCACAACCACCCTCTAAAGATAAAACAACAACAAAAAAAGAAATGAAAAATTAATTATGTTTTTTTCTCTTGCTCAGACTTGTTCTAAGGCTAGAACAACTAAAACAATATATTTTAATCAAGTTTATAAATATATATGTATATATTTAATTCACAATATGTATATATTTAATTCACTATATATATATTCATTTATAATATATATATATTCATTTATTTTATATATATATATATATATATATATATATATATATATATATATATAAAAAATAAATGAATGGTCATTACAACCCCATACCTCATTCAAAAGGGGGAAAAGTTATGGGCCAGGATATATGTGCCTTAACCAGACAAACTCCATTTTACTCTGAGACTCCATTTCATATAAGAAATTCTTTTGCCAGGAGAAAACCCTGCCACTGCCATCCTGATCCTCCTTAGCACACCCTGCTTAGAAATGCAAATGTTTCTCTTCTTCTTACACAATGGAAAATTATTCTCTTTTTGGTTCCCATTTTTATTGGCAATGTACCCTAACCACATAGAATAATTGTCTAGATATTAGTAATGATTCTTTCAATTGTTCTCATTTAGGGTTGTTTTGATCCATTTCCCCCTCTGCTTATAATTTTAAAGCTTATGGTTTGTGCGTATGGTTTTGAATCATAGTAACAGCCACTTATGTTTAATGTAGTGATATGCTTTTCTTGTCTTTTTAAACTATAAATGATGTGCTCCAACCCCTGGAATGGGTCAAGTAGTACAGACTTGTGGCCTTCTCTTGGCCCACCAGTGGTGACTAAAAGTTCCAATTCCTATATTGAGTTGGACTCAGTGATTTATTGTAATCTCATTATAACAATAAAGCACTAATTTTCAAAAAGTATAAATAAATATAAATAAGAATAGAGAAAGGGTAACAGAGGGAAGGACAATGGGAGGGACAGAGAAATTACTAGGGTCTGGAGTGGAGCAAATTATATTCCATGTTGTATGATTATGGTATCTGCATTTTTCAAGCCTCCCATGCACATCAATTTTAATGGGAATCCTGTGTTGACAGCCACTGTATGTTTCTTTATAGGAATTATGAGAGGGCAGAAGTGGACTCTTCACCACCTCTCTGGTGAGTCAGTGGAAGGGATTAGTTGGAGTAGATGATGCCCTGGGTGACTCCTGAAAGTTGGTTAGGAATTCACTTAATGAAAAACAGATTGGGTCATTCCAGGAGAAGACTAGCCTGTACAGACAAAAGAAAACAAAAACATGTCACATTTAGGGAGCTTGAGATGTGATAAATGATAACAATCCCTTAAAACATTTTATGGAGGTATAGAGTGAGACAAGACTGAAGAGGCCTGTGTGTCCTGGTGAAGAAGAATCAGGTGTTGCTGAAGGCAATTCGATTTTATCCCGTGGGTGTTGGTAGCATATGGAGGGATTTTAGTAACAGAGAAATGTTAGCTGGGCATCGTGGTACAGTCCTATAATCCAAGTGACTTGGGAGGCTGAGGCAGGAGGATCACAAGTCTAAAGCCAGCCTTAGCAACTTAGTGAGGTCCTAACCTACTTAGCAAGATCCAGATTCAAAATAAAAAGTAAAAAGTCTGAGTGTCAAAGTCAATAAATAAATATTAAAAGACCCATTTTACAAGGCTCTGCCTGGTGGTGAGCAGGGCATTCCCTGGATAAGAGCAGCCTGCAGTCCCATCAAGCAAGTTAGAAGCTCACTGTCCCATGTGGAGGGGAGAGTGTGCAGGCTTTGCAGTCCTTTTCAACATGACCCCATGATGCTCATCTTCTCTTTACTCATTTTCTCTTTCATGAATTCTGATTTCTCTTTGATTTATTGACTTTGTCCTCATTTGCTTCCTGCTTTCCTGACTATCAAAATGATTCTGATTATAAAATGACTGAACTCTTTCTACCTCTGAATGTTGGCTGACTCCAGAAATTCAGTGAATTCACATTTAGTAATAAACTAAAGGCTCTCTGTGGATTTGTGTTCACAAGCAGTTCTGCACCATTTCATAACTATGTTGGGAGAATTCTGGGAGATGTGGAAAGAAATATTTAACCCATTTGAGGCTGACACATCAACCAGGTTTTTGAGAGAATCCCTTGCACCTTCAGCACAATTTGGAATCACAAGTTCTGGCTCCAGGGCCCCACTTCAGGATTAAATTGCCTCAGCAATTTTCTTCTTCAGTGTTAGTTTCATGACTATAACAGGGGAATTAAAACAACCCAACTATAGTTGTCTCACAGACTAAAAATAGGATCCATCATTAAGAGAGATGTAAATGAGCTTTCTAAACTATTAGGTACTCTGTTCCCTTATTGGTTATTTTCAAAAGAAGAAAGGCTCAGGGATGGATTAGGAAGTGAGCAGCCATGATGAAGTCTTCTTACTCTTAACCTCAAAATCTTCATAAGGTTCCCTCTTCCAGAGTGAGGAGGAGAGATAGGATGTCCCCCACAGGGCTAAAATGGTATCTTCAACTTATGCCTTTGTAGGAGACAGAGCTCTGGGCACAACACTTTCAGAAGATCTGGGCCACATTCCAGTCCCTTAACTCATCCTGTGTGGCAATAGGTGAGGCTGAGCCCAGGTTGCAAGGTTAAGACTCTGGGCTCTAGAGTTAGATGATTTAAATTAGAACAGAGGTTCTGGTAGTAATTAGCTAGGTAACCATGGGTGGGTAAGTTAAACTTTGTGGGACTTAGTTTACTCATTCATAAAATAATGACTATAACCACACAAATCTCATAAAGTTGTTGGATGGATTGTGCCAGTTAATGAAGAAGAAGTTCTTAGAACAAAAAAAAAAAAAAAACCACACACACTAGGAAAGACAGTAGAATTAATTGAACATCACCTTCCTATGTTCATATATGAATACAAGACCAATGAAACTCCACATCATGTACAAACACAAGAATGTTATTCTAATTAAAATAAGTTATACTCCATGTATGTGTAATGTCAAAACACACTCTACTGTCATGTATATCTAAAAAGACCAAATTTTAAAATATGGATAAGTAAATAAGTGCTAGCTATTCTTTCCTGAGTTATTGATTCCAGCTGCACCCCTCCCCTGACTCAGGCAATGGCAAGTTCCTACTAAGGTGGATGGCGTAAGGCATCCGTCCTCTGGAGGAGCGCAGTATGTTTCTGGGAATGGGCTGCTTTGTTTTTGTATTCCTTTAATAAGTATAGTTGCGACTTCTCATATGACCATTAAGTATGAAGGAAAAAACATGACTTTCCCAATTAATGCAACTACTTCTAAAGAATAGATCTGTTTGCTCTAAATGCAAAGATTCAGCTGTGGAACGTAAATTGTTAATGTCTAATGAAAAACTCCCTGTATTCCTGTCAAGGAAGTTTTTGAGAAATTAAATTAAAATCTAGAGAAGAAGAATTAATGTTAAGAAGACATATTAGTGCTTAGTACTGGGCAACTTGTTCTTGTTCCTGTGCACAATGGTTTGTGCTCTTACTCTTGTTTGAGTAAAATTAATAAAAAGTTAACCACTTGCTGTAACCATGGCACTGGTTTCCAGTCAGTAAGTCAAGAAAGAATAGTCAAGGTATAGGCCAACAATCTGGGACATTTCTAACTATTATTAAAAGTTAACTAATCAGAAACAACTCAAAGGAAAACACGAACTGAAAGTAAAAATGCTTGCTTATGCATAAGCCAAGATACATTCTTCTATTCTAATTGTAGCTACGTAATATTTTGTTTCTTTGAATAATGATTCCTGTTTTGTAACCACAAAGTACTGTGAACCTGCCAAAATGAAAAGTATATATGATCAGCTTCACAAGTAAAGATTGGGATTTAGCCCCTTCACTTTGGTGTCTGTGTTGTTTCTCCACCCCCCTTTCACCGACTCCTCACCATCCGTTCCTCTCCTGAGACCCCCTGTTGGAGCTGGTCTCCGACAGGTTCCTGTGTGTGGTGCCTTTTTTTTCTTGCACTCCCATTTGACAGACCTCTCTAGATTTTACAGCTCAGGACATCTGTGGCAGGTGTGTCATCTTTCAGTTCCAGTTTATTCCACCTTTTATGCATCCTGATCATAGGATCTCTTGGTTTCTGCATGAACTGGAGAAATTTGGGGACTATAATATACAAGACAATTAGAATAATGAGGAAGGGGTGTGTTTCATGCCAAGCCTGAGATAGGAAGGCAGTGCTGAGTGGGTCTTGTGATTGAGATAACAAGGCTTTTGGACCTCTTAGGTCAACTTCTCCCACATGAGGAAATAGGTCCAGGCAAATCCAAAGCCTCACACTTTCCATGCCTCCAGTCCCATTGATACTGTTGTTTTTATATTTTTCAAAGGAGGAGTGATTTGAAGAAAAGAAAGAATTAATGAGTCAAATCCTGCTGCAAGCTTCAGTAAAGAATTTTTTACTTCACAGTATTTATCCCAATTTGTAGTTCAAAATCTACATGAGTGGAATTTTTGTTGCTGCTGTTTAGTGTCTCTTTCCCCCAGGAAAGGTTAAACTTCATGAAGGCCAAGGTTCTTCCTGGCTTATGTGTAATGCATGGCTCAGATCCTAAAGAATGATCTGAGCCATGCATTACACATGCAGGCATGCAGCCCAGTCACCCTGCAGTGACACTGGGTTGAGGTACATACTTCCTCCAGTGCCAAGAGGGAATGTCCCTAGACCTGACCCTCTCCTCACCAACACATACACAAAGGCCAGAAGATTTGGCCATTCCCTCTCTCAGCCACAAAGCTTAGATACTGCCTGCCCCCCCAAACTGGCAAGATGTAGATAGTCCCTACTTTGAAGAAAGTGCATTTGACAGAGTTACATAAATCATCTTTCTATTTTCTTTTCTTTTCTTTCTTTTTTCTTTTTCCATATTTAAGACTATGACCTCTGAGTTTTGAATGTAAAACATAAACCAACACCATGAGCAATTTACTTGCCAGTGGAAGTCAGAACAGGCTTCTCAAAGAGATGTCACTTGGGCTGATGAAGAACAAGGGGATGGACCATCCCGTGGCAGAAAGAAGCTCCACCATTCAGGATTGATAGGATGTTGTTTCTCATTCCACTATGATTACTTCATTTGGCATCCTTCAATTGCCTGTTTATGTGTGCCTCTCTCAAATCATCATGATATCTGGGGCTGAGTTTCTACTTAACCAAGTACTTAGAGCAGAGATTTATAGCTAAACAGTGAACCAACTTGGTGCCCTTCAACAGATGAATGGATAAAGAAAATGTGTAATATATACACAATGGAATATTACTCAGCCTAAGGGAATGAAATTATGACATTTTTCAGTAAATGAATGGAGCTGAAAAATATTGTGCTAAGCCAATCCCAGAATAACCAAAGGCCAAATGTTTTCTCTGATATGCGGATGTTAATTCACAATAAAGGTCAGGGGTTACTGAAGAATAGAATTACTTTGAATTAGGCAGAAGGGAGTGAAGGGAGGGGAGGGGATAGGAGGTAAGAAGGATAGTAGAATGAATCTACTGGTTGTACAGTATGTGGAGATACATGGGTTGTGTAATCATATGCATAGAGTAATAATGTGTGATTCATTCTATTATTCTTCTCTTTGTATGTTTTATTTTGAGACAGGGTCTAGCTAAGTTGCTTAAGACCTCACTGAGTTTCTGAGGCTGGTTTTGAATTTGCAATCCTCCTGCCTCAGCCTCCAGAGTCTTGGGGATTACAGGCAAAATATAAATTGTTCTACTGTTCAAGATAAATAAGGAAAGACTCTACTAAATAGGTGCTATAGGAGATGTGTTTTGGAGGCTAAGCAGGAATCTCTCATGAGGCACAAAATCATACTAGGAAGATGAAATTGTGTGGGCAAAGTTTTAAGAATGTTTGGATGAAACATTTATTTTGATGAAAGTCTGTTTTTAACAAGAGCAAATATTTTTCAGAGACACATAAGGAGATTTAATGCTAGTGTCTTTGCTTCAGTTTCTCATGATATCAAATAACCTATGGCATTACCAATTACACAGTGATTTATTGATTTCCCACAATATATGAACTAAAAGTATTACAGGAGTTCCAGGCCAGGTACAAAAGCCAGGTCTGGCCACTCACCCCCCAAAACAAACCCAAATGTTTAATTGTGAAAAGCAAGAAAAGAACTTTAATACCAGCCACAATGGGAATACATGCTTTAGGCATATCTTCAGGGTGCTGACATGACCTGAAGGTTTAAATAGAAGAAGAATGGGGAAGTGGGGAAGAGGTATGCATTTTTAAGTAGTCTTGGCCAAACTGTAGTCTGATGGATCATTATCTCAGTTCTAGCACTCTGAGGTGGCTCCTGAGAAGTCCTTATCACTTGAAGTGGGTAAATTTAACTTACTGCACAGTATGTTCATCTACCAGACCTAAAATGCTAGAAGGGGCAGTGTAGGTCCCATGAAATGATTGCTCCTGTTGACGGTACAATCTCCTCATGGTGATCTGACTATAATGCTCTGTCATTCCTGGAAGGAATTGAACAATGACTGAAAACTTCTAGGCACCACACCAGGTCTCTGAAACAAGGTACTGTAAAAGCTGACGATTGAGTGTTCCCTCCATCTTGCCTCAGGTTTCAAGGGGGTATCAGATAGATTAGGTAAATTTGGTTTAATAAATGTGGTATTTCCAGTTTTTAGATGAGCACTCCTTAAATGATTAACATGTCTATGTGCAGAGCTGAGCAGTCAAAAATGTTAAGTTAGTTAATGATACCCAAAGAAGGCAGAACACCAAGCTTTATCCTGCTTTTAAAGTTACCCATTGAACAGCTGTGGACCTCAGAGTCACTGCATTTACCAAAGGTTGCTTCTTGAAGTTAATATTATAAAAGGTCAAAGTAAGACAGTGCATGATTCTTTGCCAACTGCAAAGAGGACACCTGAACCTCCAATTTCAGGAAATGGAGAGAGTGGCCTTTCCTCTGGCTGTAAGGGAAATCAGCCTTCCTTGTGGCTCAAGTCAACCTGATTGTCTGACAACAGACTTGGGTGTCACTCAACAGATCTCACATTTGTGTTAGGCCAATGGAAGTGTCATTTTTTTAAAAAATGACACATTTTTTCATTCAATAGAAAGAAGAATACTATGGCTTCTTCCAAGTTCCCATGTGAAGTCAGGTTTAAAGTAGTGCTGGATGCTGAACCAGGGATATGGCATAGAGAGAAGAAAAAGCATAAAAATTTTGTGAACAAATTGCAAGGAAAAAAATGTCACCATATTCTCTCAGTGGACTCCCTGTAATTGAGTGGACTAGGTTACCCAAAATCTCAACATCAACATAATGTCAAAACATCAGTCCCCCCACCTTTTTTTTACCTAGACTAGGAATCTCTACATTAAGGAAGAGTCAACATACCAAGGAGACATAGCAAGTAAGATGTGCTGGCAGAACGACAGCCTGAACCTCTCAGGAGCACTCACTTATGTTCATGTTTATCAAGTATGAACCCAAGAATTTGGGTCATGAAGACTAAACTTCTTTTAGCTAATTATTGTGCTTTTGGGGTTGGGAGGGGGTATTCTTTAACTGAAGTTGGAAAGGAGAGAATTTACTGATGCAGTTTTCTTTATTATGTGTCACCAACATGTTACCTCCCTCACTGCCTGGTCCAGTTTCTCAGTCAGAGACTGGCTAGTCCTTTATCTATAGAATGATAGTCATGGTTATGTGTGTTTCTCTTTCACTTTATAGATACAGAACATCTTCACATGGGCTATTTAAGAAGATGAGAATGCCTGGGCCAACACCTCTGCCTCTCTTTGGAACTTTCTGCACTACTGGAAGGTGATTGTTGTATCTAGAGTATCTAGGATAATGATGTCCATCTCATTCCACCATCTTTCTTGCCCTCCCACACCCTGCCCACCCTGCCCATCCTTTGCCCAATCAAAGTTCCTCCATTTTTCCCATGCCTCCCCACTCCCTAGATTAGCATCCACTTATCAGAGAGAACATTCAACCTTTGGATTTGGGGCTTTGGCTTACTTCACTTAGCATTAAGTTCTCCAACTCCATCCAATTGCCTGAAAATGCCATGATTTTATTCTTTTAATGCTAAGTAATATTCCATTTGTGTGTGTGTGTGTGTGTGTGTGTGTGTGTGTGTGTGTGTGTATATATATATATATATATATATATATATAAGTTTCTTTATACATTCATCTATTTAAAGGCATCTAGGTTGCTTCCAAAATTTAGCTATTGTGAATTGAGCTGCTATGAACATTGATGTGGCTGTGTTACTATGGTATGCTGATTTTAAGTCCTTTGGGTAGAGGTCGAGGAGTGGGATATCTGAGTCCAATGGTGGTTCCATTCCAAGTTTTCTAAGGAATCTCCATAATGCTTTCTTGATTGGTTGCACCAATTTGCAGTCCTACCAGCAATGTATGACTGTGGGTTTTCCCCTACATTCTTGCCAACATTTATTGTTTCCTGTTCTTGATAACTGCCATATTGACTGTCATGAGATGAAATCTCAGAGTAGATTTGCATTTCTCTGATTACTAAAGATGTTGAACATTTTTTCATATATTTGTTGATCTACTATATATCTTCTTCTGAGAAGTGTCTGTTCAGCTCCTTAGCCCATTTTTTGATTGGGTTGTTTGTTTGTTTATGTTAAGTGTTTTGAGTTCTTTATATATCATGGAGATTACTGCTCTATATGATGTGTGTGTGGCAAAAAATTTGCTCACAAAATATAGGCTGTCTATTCACCTCATTGATTGTTTCTTTTGCTAAGAAAAAGCTTTTTGCTTTGAGACCATCCCATTTATTAATCTTTGATTTTATTTCTTGTGCTTTAGGAGTCTTGTTAAGGAAGTCGGGGCTTAATCCAACATGATGAAAATTTGGACCTACTTTTTCCTCTATTAGGTACAGGGTCTCTGGAGTAATTCCAGTCCTTGATCCACTTTGAGTTGAGTTTTGTGCATGATTAAAGATAGAGATTTAATTTCATTTTGTTACATGTGGATTTCCAGTTCTCCCAGCACCATTTGTTGAAGAGGCTATCTTTCCTCCAATGTATGTTTTGGTGCCTTTTTCTAGTATGAGATAACTGTATTTACATGGGTTTGTCGCTATGTCTTCTATTCTGTACCATTGGTCCACAAGATGAGTTTTGTGTTTCAACAAAGGCAGAATCAGTTATATAAAATCAGCATTAATTGGATGATTTTTAAAATTATTAAAATGTAAGTTCACTGAGTTGAATGTAACATGTTCCATAAGGAATGTGAATTTTAACCAAGCCTTTGTGGTTAACACAGTTAGGTGTTTGACTCAGGGCCTGACTCCTGAAGAGAAATTAATGAGATCTATTTCAGAAGATCAGAAGAAAAGCTGCTCTATGCTCAGATTTCCTCTCCCAAAAATCTGAGAATTTTTTAATCATATTTTAATTCTATAATTCTGAGACCTAAAGTCCACCTGAGAATTCTATACTGCTGTTCCCTCTGTAAAAGCAATCATTTCCTTTTCATACTTCCCCAGTCAACTACTACTAGATAGGAGCTAAGATCCACATTGTTGGGGACTCCCTTTGCAGCATGAAAATATCACCCCTGAAACTTAACAACAGGAAGATTCATTTTAAGTGTCATAACAAAAACTTAGAGCAAGTATTTAATTTGCTGACTCCTGTGTGTATTGGTGCCATTTCCCTTTCTTTTCTACACTGAGCTAGGAAACTTGAAGATGACTCCATTTTGTCATTCATCACTCATTTGTTCTCACTCAACAACATGTTTGAGGACCACTGTTATGTTGTAAATATGAGGTGTCCCCCAAAAGCTCATGTGTGAGACTATGCAAAAAAAAATTCACAAATAAGGTGATTGGCTTATGAGGGCCTTAATGTGATCAGTGCATTAACTGTTATAACTGTAAACAGGTAGAGTGTGGCTGGAGGAGGGGAGTCACTGGGTCCTGCCTTTGGAGATTATATTTTGTCCTTGGTGAGTGAGGTTCTCAATCTGCTTCCTGGTGCTGTGCCCTGAGCTGCTTCCTTCCATCACACTCTTCTGCCATGTTGTTCTGCCACACCATAGACCAGAACAAAAGAATCAACCATCTTCGAAATGAGACCTCTTGAAACAGTGAGCCAAATAAATTTTACCTCTCCTACATTTTTCTTTTCAGGTTGTTTGGTCATAGCAGTGAAAAGATGAACTAAAACAATCACATAAACTTTGTAAAATTAAATTCACTGGTGCCTTTAACTTCATAATTTTTCCAGTATTCTAGGGGATTCATAAGATAAATGAAAAAAAAATCTGGAAAAAGAACAAGTGAAGTGTGATTGTGAATATCCCTGGGAAACTCACTCACTTTCCCTTAGTTTTAGTTTTCTCACATTCATGTGGAGGAAAGAATTCAAAAGTTGGCAGGATTCCAGAAACAAAAAACTAACACAACAATGATACAGAAACCTAGAAGCTTTATATTTATACTCAAAGACAACTAGCCAAACAGTGGCAAACACCTGCAGTTCCAACTACTCTCAAGGATGAGGCAGGAGAATAACAAATTAAAGGACAGCCTGAACGACATAGAAAATATGGCAAGATCTTGTCTCTCTCCCTCCCTCCCTCTCTCTCTCTCTCTCTATTTGTAGATATATATATAGACAGATAGATATAGATAGGTAGATATAGATATAGTACAACACCTAGAAAATTCAAGATACACTATAAACTCCCTTTTCAAATATTCCCTCTGTTTTCTCTTCTTTTCCTTCATATGTCTTAGAATAGGTGCTTCTCTCCACCTGCCAGCATTGGACAATAAGTCTGATGACAATGGATTAGAACCAACTAGAATCAGAATTCAATATGTTCAAAATAACAATATAATTTCTTTTTCCCCTCTTCCCCCGATTTTTGGAAATATGAACCCAATGTCATGAAAATATGGGAAAATGTGGGAATGAGTATTCTGGAAAGTTTTCTTAGGTAGACTTGATGTCATGAGGCACCCCACTGCATGAGGACAATGCCAGTCCAGATGTATTACTGGTGACTAATTATTATAAAGCTTTTGGAGGCTCCTATTCCTGCCAAGGGTCCCATATGTCACCTGGTGTCAGGACTCAAAGCCAACAACACCACACTCCTGACTTTTCTCAGTCTATGAAGACCCAGAAATTCCTGGTCACAACTTTTATCCAGTGCCCAGTCAATCCTCCCTTTTCTAATTTTCCTTCCTTACAAAACATTTAATAATGCATAGGAGGCATTACTTCAAACCCTTCTAATATATGCACCATGCATGGCTTTATCTCCTTTCAAGATAGTCACTTTGATTACAAGTCAAACACCCTTATATAAATTTTGGGTTTATCATGTGCATTTGAAAGAAAAGATGAGAGACAGAGATAAACATATTGGGACATGATTTGTCCTCTGTTTTATTTTAATTTTATCTACAAGTGTAAACTCTTGGGGGCAATTAATTTGTTTTTAATTGTCAGGTGTTTTCAGCAGAAGTATATTCCAGGATTTCTTTGCCAACATCATTCTATTGACTATGAAGAATGGATGTCCAGTACATTTAAACCACTGTGTTCCCCATGGGCTTATGTTCTTCAGGATCTGGTAGAGTGAATTCAGCTAATTTCAGCAACTGTTTCCTTAATGCTGTTTGGTGAAAGCAGCACAACATGTATTATTGTAGTTCTTGTATGCTATAAGCAAGTGGGAGAAGGCTTTGCCTCTTCCTACCTCTTCATCTTCTCTCATCAAGTTCTCAAGAACAGGCTGACCACAGCATCCTGCCTAACTGGCATGGATCATAAAGGGCATGTCATAGAAGGGAAAGAACACACAGGGCTGAATCTCCACTGATACAACACCAGCATCTGAAGCCCTTGTAAGGACTTAATAATTTACTTTCCTTCAAATTTTCACTAATCCAATACTCTTTCACAGCAAAAGATCAATCAAGAACATGAGCTGAGAATATACAGAAGAGGAGAAACTCTTTGCCACCTGCATCTCATTTATGGTGTTAATTTCCAGGATATACAAAGAACTCAATAAGATTACCACCAAACAAACAAACAAACAAAAAAACCAAATAACTCAATCCATAACTTGGGAAAGGAATTCAACAGATCTTCTCAAAAGAAGAAATACAAATGATCAATGAATGTATAAAAAAAGGTTCAACATCTTTAGCAACTAAATAAATGAAAATTTAAAACTCCACTGATAATGAAATATTTTAAAATACAAAAATTGTTGCGAATGGAATTGAAAATGCATATAAACCATTTAGACTTCTCTGATCAGGCTCTCCTTATGAAGAATTTTTTGTCTTTAAATATCTCTTCCCTACTTCAGCTATATGACCTTCATTTTATGAAAATCAGACTGGTTTCTATGGCCAGAATCTCACTGTGTATCATATCCTAATTTGACCTTGTATCTAGTGTCACTGTTCATTATTCAATTAGGCATATGGGTTATGGAACATCAGTCTGGATTCCTGGGGGTCACTCTAACTGCAGTTTAGTTTAATCAGCTCTTCTTTACCATTACAGGTTGTGTGATGATCCACAGTCAATGTTGGTTATTGCAGATCCAGAGATGATCAAAACAGTGATGGTTTGTTTTCACAACTCAGCTGTAAGCATTTATTTTTTAAAATGAGATTTTTAAAATTAAATTTGTGTCTTAAAATGATTATACCTTCACAGAGGATTGCTCCAAAAAATATACAGGGAGGTTTCATATACCATTTCTCCTGCATTCCAACAGTTATGTTTTACTAGCACATTGCTTATCTATGAATATAGTCTAGTCCTCTTACTATAGCAACCAGAAATTGACATTGATACAATTCTCAGAACGTATTTAGATTTCACCAGTTTTTTTATGTGCTTCATGCATGTGTAACTATGTATGTCTGCAAATTTGCTACTGTGATTAATGTAACTATCATCTAGTCCAGAAAAAGTGTTCCCCAAGACCTGTCTTACTAGTCTTTTAGAGTCTGAATGTGTATCTTGTCTTTTCCTCTTAACAGAGTCTTCATTAAAGCAAATATGGTTTTATTTGGAGGAGACTAATATATTAATATTTCTTTGTGGTTTAGGCATAATATCTGAAAATTCTTTACTTCTGACTTCTGTTTTTCTTCTTTCTCTTCTAAAAGTTGTACTTTTATTCTTTGCATTTAAATCTATGATGTATGTCATGTTCATTGTTAAACAAGATGAAGTTTGGTTTTGTTGTTTCATTTTATTGACCTGTGAATGTCCACTTGTTCCAGCACCATCTTTAGAAAGACTGTACTTGCAGCACTTCCAAGCTCATTCTCTGAGGCCAATATCACCCTGATCCCCAAACCAGGCAAGGATACCAATATCTCTAATGAACATAGATGCAAAAATTCTCAATAAAATTCTGGCAAATTGAATAAAATCATGTCAAAAAGATCATGCACCATGATCAAGTGGGGTTCATCCCAGGGATGCAAGGTTCATTCAACATATGGAAATTAATAAATGTAATCATCTCATCAATAGACTCAATGATTAAAATCATATGATCATCTCAATATGTGCAGAAAAAAAGCATTTGACAAAATACAGCATTGCTTCATGTTCAAAATACTAGAAAAACTAGGGATAACAAGAACATATCTCAACATCATAAAGACTATCTATGCTAAGCCTCAGGCCAACATCATCCCAAATGGAGAAAAATTAAAGGCATTCCCTCTAAAAACTGGAACAAGACAGGGATGTCCTCTTTCACCACTTCTATTCAATATAGTTCTTGAAACACTGGCCAGAGCAATTAGACAGACAAAAGAAATTAAAGGGATACATACAGGAAAAGAATAACTTAATTAGCACTATCTGCTGATGATATGATTCTATACCTACAAGACTCAAAAAGCTCCAGCAGAAAGCTTCTAGAACTAGTGAATGAACTCAGCAGAGTAGCAGGATATAAAATCAACACCCATAAATCAGAGACATTTCTATATATCAGTGACAAATCCTCTGAGAAAGAAAACTACCCATTTACAATAATTTCAAAAAAAATCAGATACTTGGGAATCAACTTAAAGAAAGACATAAAAGATCTACACAATAAAAATAACAGAACCCTAAAGAAAGAAATCATAGAAGACCTTAGAAGATAGAAATATCTACCTTGCTCTTGGATAGGCAGAATTAATATTATCAAAATGACCATACCACCAAAATCACTATACAGATTTAATGCAATTCCAATCAAAATCCCAAAGGCATTCCTCATAGAAATAGAAAAAGCAATCATGAAATTCATCTGGAAAAATAAGAGACCCAGAATAGCTAAAGCAATCCTTAGGAGGAAGAGTGAAGCAGGTGGCATCACTATACCAGACCTTAAACTATACTACAGAGCAATAGTAACAAAAACAGCATGGTATTGGCACCCAAAACAGACTGGTAGACCAATGGTACAGAATACATGACACAGAGACTAACCACAAAATTACATTTATCTTATATTAGACAAAGGTGCCAAAAACATGCATTGGAGAAAAGATAGCCTCTTCAACAGATGGTGCTGGGAAAACTGGAAATCCGTATGCAACAAAATGAAATTAAACCCTTTAATCTCTTTTATCTGTCTAATTGCTCTGGTCAGTGTTTCAAGAATTATATTAAATAGACGTGGTGAAAGAGAACATCCCTGTCTTGTTCCAGTTTTTAGAGGGAATGCTTTCAACTTTTCTCCATTTAGAATCATGTTGGCCTGGGGCTTAGCATAGATAACTTTTACAACATTGAGATATGTTCCTGTTATTCCTAGTATTTCTTGTATTTTGTACATGAAGCAGTGCTGTATTTTGTCAAATGCTTCTTCTTCATCTGTTGAGATGATCATATGGTTCTTATATTTAAGTCTATTCATGTGATGAAATACATTTATTGATTTCTGTATGTTGAACCAACCTTGCATTCCTGGGATGAATCCCCCTTGATCATGGCACAGTGTATTTTTGATATGTTTTTGTATTTGATTTGCCACCATTTTATTGAGAATTTTTGCATCTATGTTCATTAGATATTGGTGTGAAGTGTTCTTTTTTTGATGTGTCTTTGCCTGATTTTGGAATAAGAGTGATATTGGCTTCATAGAATGGGTTTGGAAGTGCTGCTTCTTTTTCTATTTCCTGAAATGATTTGTAGAGTATTGGTATTAGATCTTCTTTAAAGGTCTTGTAGAACGTGGATGTGTATCCATCCATTCCTGGGCTTTTCTTGGTTGGTAGACTTTTGTGGTGTCTGCTATTTTATCACTTTAAATTGATCAGTTTAAATTCTGTATATCATCCTGATTCAATTTGGGCAAATTATATGACTCTAGAAATTTTTCAGTGCCTTTGATATTTTCTATTTATTAGGGTACATATTTTCAAAATAATTTCTTTTTTTTTAAAGAGAGAGTGAGAGAGATAGAGAGAGAGAGAGAGAATTTTAATATTTATTTTTTAGTTATCGGCAGACACAACATCTTTGTTTTGTATGTGGTGCTGAGGATCGAACCCGGGCAGCACACATGCCAGGCAAGCACGCTACCGCTTGAGCCACATCCCCAGCCCCTCAAAATAATTTCTAATTTTCTTCTGTATTGTGTAATGTCTGTTGTGATATTTCCCTTTTCATCATGTATGTTAGTAATTTGAGTTTTCTCTCTCCTTCTCTTCATTAGCATGGCTAAGGGTCTGTCAATTTTATTTTTTTTCAAAGAACCAAATTTTTGTTCTGTCAATTTTTTAACTTGTTTCTTTTGTTTCAGTTTCATTTTTTCAGCTCTGATTTTAATTATATCCTGTATTCTGATGCTTTTTGTGTTGATTTGTTCTGATGCCTTTTTTGTTGATTTATTCTAGGGCTTTGAGATGTTGTGTTAAGTCACTTATTTGTTGACTTTTTCTTCTCTTAAGGAATGAACTCCATGCAATGAACTTTCCTCTTAGAAATGCTTTCATAGTGTCCCAGAGATTTTGATATGTTGTATATGTGTTCTCATTCACCTCTAAAAACTTTTTAATCTCCTCCTGGTCTCTTCTGTAACCCATTGTTTATTCAATAGCATATTGTTTAGTTTCCAGGTGTTGGAGTGGATTTTACTTCTTTTTTTATCATTGATTTCTAATTTCATTCCATTATAATCTGATAAATTCAGGGTAGTATCTCCACTTTTTATGTTTTCTAATAGTTGCTTTGTGGAATAATATATGGTCTATTTTAGAGAAGGTTCCATGTGCTTTTGAGAAGAAAGTATATTCTCTTGTTAAGGATTACAATATTCTATATATGTAAGTTAAGTCCAAGTTATTGATTGTATTATTGAATTCTAGAGTTTCTTTGTTCAGCTTTTGTTTGGAAGATCTATCTACTCATGAAAGAGATGTGTTAAAGTCACCCAAAATTATTATATTGTGGCCTATTTGACTCTTGAACTTGAGAAGAATTTGTTTGATGAACATAGCTGCACCATTGTTTGGGGCATATATATTTATGATTGTTATGTCTTTTGGTGTATGGTTCCTTGACCAGTATGTAATGTCCATCTTTATCCCTTTTGATTAACTTTGGCTTGAAGTCTACTTTATTTGTTATAGGATGGAAACCTCTGCTTGCTCCCACAGTCCATGTGAGTGTTACAATTTTTTCCAACTTTTCTCCTTCAGTCTGTGGATGGCTTTTCCAATGAGATGAGTCTCTTAGAGGCAGCATATTGTTGAGTCTTTTTTTTTTAAAATCCAATCTTCCAGCATTTCGGAAGATGGCGGCGAATGGAGTGCATCACCCCTGTGTACCGCGTCACCGCGCGGGTGAATGACGACTTAGAATGGCCAAAAAACTATCTTGTTAGGAATTTCCAGCAAAATTGGGGTGCACTGAAACCTAGAGGAAGGATTTCCATCGCCTGAGGATCGGTTACTGGGGCTCAACAGCGAGTGATTTGTCCGCCCAGAGATTCAAGCTGCTTATTCAGCGGCTCACCCCGCTGCTAGAGACTGTGGCATGCGCCAGGAAACGGTGTCCATAGAAACAGTGAGCTAGCAATGCAGAGAAATGGCGCTGCTGATTCTGCGGGCTCTTGCCAGCTGTGCCCTCACTGTGCTCAGTGCTGAATTCTGGGTTTGAGACAGGGGAAGGAAGCAGTCCAGTTCTGTCCTCCACACCGGTCAGACCACCGAGGAAGCCAGTGGCCACCATCTTGGAGAGCTGACATCACCATCGCCAGTTTTAGACTGATTGCAGCTCATTCAGCAATAGAACAGGTCTGTGACATTTAGTCCATCTCCCATACAGCAGGGAAATCACATAAAATCACTACCCGGCTTTCCGGGGGTGTGATTAACAAAGTGAGTGTGAGTAGAGGCATAGGGGAAAGGTAAAGGCACCTGACCCCCAACTCCTCCCTCCCACCAGCGACGAAAACGAAACCTGTTTCACCAGCTCTAGGAGGAGGGGCTAGCGGAGGGAATCAAAACAATAAGGTGCCAGTTCCCAAAAGCCACGCTCCATGTCCAGGAAACTGCAGGCACAGAGCGTAGCTTGAACTGCCAAGAGGTATCACACTGGAAAAGGCCTGGCTGACAGGAGAAGCCAGGGGACTAGAAACCAGGAATAAACCTAAGCTAACAGCGTTTGAGAGACACCAGTGGGGGTAGGAGGGAGCAGCCTCACATGGATTGTTTCCTACAGCCAGAGGGCAAAAATCTTGGCCCAGAAGGCACAGCACTACCTACTGGAAGCGAAGAAAATAGAAGCCTAAGAGTGTCCCTTTTTTCTTTTATTTTTTTTTAATTTTTTAATTTTAATTTTTTTTCTTTTATACAATTATACTATTTTTTTAAATGTAATTTTTACTTTACTGCATTTTATTATTTTTTTATTATCATTTCCTTTTCTTTTCTATTCTTTTCTCTTTCTTTCCTCTCTCCCTCTCTTTCTTGGTTTGCTTCCTTACATTTTCCCCATCTTTCCTCTTAAGCATGACCACCCAGATTACGTACAACTTACTAAATGCAAATAGATGAATACTACAAATCGGTCCATAGTGTGCCTAAGCCCTTAACTACCCCCAAGTACTCCTGTCTATTCTCTTGTTACTATCCACCTGCATTTGAGCAACTCCCCAAAGAAGCTAACATATACTAACCTCCATACCATCAAAGCACCCGACCTCAACAAAAAAATCCTAAGTTCAAACCTCAATTCTATACATGCCATCAAATTCTGTAGGCCTCTAGTGAAACTAATGAATTTACCTTAATTCACAATTAAATCCAACATCTCTAGACATTGTCTCCCAACACAAAGGAGAGATATTGGAACTATAAAAACCAAAACAAATTTAAAGAAGAAAACAGAAACACAGCAGTCAAACAGAGTTGGAAAGCAACGTGAGCACCATAAAAAAAACAAGGGAAAAAAGGATTACAAACAATGCAGGACAACTTAAATTCACAGGAGAACCTAGAGGCTTCAGAAAAATAGACAGAGAAAGAACTCAAGGCATACCTAACTCAGATGGAATGGAATCTTAGAGAAGACATTAGACAGCAAGTCCAAACAATGAAAGTATACTTTGAAAAATGAATTAAATAGGCAAATTCAAATGACAAAGAATGAGCTATACCAGGAGATAGAGATTTTTTAAAAAATCAAACAGTAATCCAAGAAATGCAGGAAACCATAAAACAAATTAAAAACTCAAACTCAAATAGACTAGATCAAATAGAAGTCAGAACATCAGATAATGAAGACAAAATGTATCAACTTGAAAAGAATACAGTCAACACAGAAAGGATGCTAAGAAATCACCAGCAATCTATCCAAGAGATATGGGATGTTATAAAAAAAAAAACCAAACTTGAGAGTCATCGGGATAGAAGAAGGTATAGAGGAATGAACAATCTATTGATGAAATAATCCTAGAAAACTTCCCAGATATGAAAGATGGAATGGATTGCCAAATCCTGGAAGACAGATGAAAGAAATTAAAGACATAAAAATAGGAAAAGAAGAACTTAAATTATCACTATTTGCAGATGCTATGATACTATATCTAACAGACCCAAAAGGGTCTACAAAGAAACTACTAGAGTTAATAAATGAATTCAGCAAAGTGGCAGGATATAAAATCAACACACATAAATCAAAGGCATTCCTGTATATCAGCGACAAATCTTCTGAAATGGAAATGAGGACAACCACCCCATTCACAATATCCTCAAAAAAAATACTTGGGAATCAACCTAGCAAAAGAGGTGAAAGATTTATACAATGAAAACTACAGAACCCTAAAGAGAGAAATAGAAGAAGACCTTAGAAGATGGAAAAATATACCCTGTTCATGGATAGGAAGAACTAACATCATCAAAATGGTGATATTACCCAAAGTTCTCTATAGGTTTAATGCAATGCCAATCAAAATCCCACAGCATTTCTTGTAGAAATAGATAAAGCAATCATGGAATTCACATGGAAAAACAAAAGACCCAGAATAGCAAAAGCAATTCTAAGCAGGAAGTGTGAGTCAGGCGGTATAGAAATACCAGATTTCGAACTATACTACAGAGCAATAGTAACAAAAACAGCATGGTACTGGTACCAAAACAGGCGGGTGGACCAATGGTACAGAATAGAAGACACAGAGACCAATCCACAAAATTGCAACTTTCTTATATTTGATAAAGGGGCTAAAAGCATGCAATGGAGGAAAGATAGTATCTTCAACAAATGGTGCTGGGAAAACTGGAAATCCGTGTGCAACAAAATGAAATTGAATCCCTTTCTCTCGCCATGCACAAAAGTTAACTCAAAATGGATCAAAGAGCTTGATATCAAATCAGAGACTCTGCGCCTGATAGAAGAAAAAAGTTGGCTCCAGTCTACATATTGTTGGGGCGGGCTCCAAATTCCTTAATAGGACACCCATAGCACAAGAGTTAATAACTAGAATCAACAAATGGGACTTACTCAAACTAAAAAGTTTTTTCTCAGCAAGAGAATCAATAAGAGAGGTAAATAGGGAGCCTACATCCTGGGAACAAATTTTTACTCCTCACACTTCAGACAGAGCCCTAATATCCAGAGTATACAAAGAACTCAAAAAAAATTAAACAATAAGAAAACAAATAACCCAATCAACAAATGGGCCAAAGACCTGAACAGACACTTCTCAGAGGAGGACATACAATCAATCAACAAGTACATGAAAAAATGCTCACCATCTCTAGCAGTCAAAGAAATGCAAATCAAAACCACCCTAAGATACCATCTCACTCCAGTAAAATTGGCAGCCATTTTGAAGTCAAACAACAAGTGCTGGCGAGGATGTGGGGAAAAGGGTACTCTTATACATTGCTGGTGGGACTGCAAGTTGGTATGGCCAATTTGGAAAGCAGTATGGATATTCCTGGGAAAGCTGGGAATGGAACCACCATTTGACCCAGCTATTGCACTTCTCGGACTATTCCCTGAAGACCTTAAAAGAGCGTACTACAGGGATACTGCCACATCGATGTTCATAGCAGCACAATTCACAATAGCTAGACTATGGAACCAACCCAGATGCCCTTCAATAGATGAATGGATAAAAAAAATGTGGCATTTATACACAATGGAGTATTACGCAGCACTAAAAAATGACAAAATCTTGGAATTTGCAAGGAAATGGAAGGCATTAGAGTAGATTATGCTAAGTGAAGCTAGCAAATCCCTAAAAAACAAATGCCTTCTTTGATATAATGAGAGCAACTAAGAACAGAGCAGGGAGGAAGAGCAGGAGGAAAAGACTAACATTAAACAGAGACATGAGGTGGGACGGAAACGGAGAGAAAAGGGAAATTGCATGGAAATGGAAGGAGACCCTCATTGTTACACAAAATTACATATAAGAGGTTGTGAGGGGAATGGGGAAAAAAACAGGGAGAGAAATGAATTGTAGTAGATGGGGTATAGAGAGAAGATGGGAGGGGAGGGGAGGGGGGATAATAGAGGATAGTAAAGGTAGCAGAATACAACAGTCACTAATATGGCATCATGTAAAAATGTGGATGTGTAACTGATGTGATTCTGCAATCTGTAATAGGGGTAAAAATGGGAGTTCATAACCCACTTGAATCTAATGTATGAAATATGATATGTCAAGAGCTTTTTAATGTTTTGAACAACCAATAAAAAAACTATACCTTTCTCAGTTTTTACCTCATAATATTTTGCTGGATCTGAAATATGAACATCATTCTACAATTGAAACCAGTTTTTCCTCTCTCCTCTTTTTGTGAACATGCACTTTTTTGGCTACTGAGAATTTTTCACTCTTCTTGGGCTAATAAATTGATATTAAATATTTCTGAATTTCGTTATTAAAAAATAAATAAATAAAAAATAAATCCAATCTTCCAGTCTATGTCTTTTGATTGGTGAGTTTAGGCCACTAACATTCAGGGTAATTATTGAGACATAATTTGTATTTCTAGGCATTTTTGTTTATTTTTGGTATTTATCTTGACTTGGATTCTCCTTTGATTAGTTTTTCCTTTAGTATAATATCTCCCTTTTCTGATTTTTATTGTTGTTTTTCAATTCCTCTTCATGGAGTACTTTGCCAAGGATGTTCTGTAGTAGAGACTTTCAAGTTGTAAAATCTTTTAACTTCTGTATATCATGGAAGGTTTTAATTTCATCATCAAATCTAAAGCTCAGTTTTTCCTAGATATAAGATTCTTGGTTGGCATCCATTTTCTTTCAGAGCTTGATATATATTGTTCTAGGACCTTCTCGCTTTCAGGGTCTGGGTTGAAAACTCTGCATATATTCTAATCGGTTTCCAACTATATGTAATCTGATTCTTTTCTCTAGTGACTTTTAATATTCTCTCCTTATTCTGTATATTAGGCATTTTCATTATAATGTGCCTTGGTGTGGATCTGTTATAATTTTGTACATTTGGAACCCTGTAAACATTTTGAATTTGGTTTTCCAATTCATTCTCCTTGTTTGAAAAATTTTCTGGCATTATTTCATTAAACAGATTGTTCATACCTTTGGTTTGGAACTCCATTCCTTCCTCTATCCCAATAACTCTTAAATTTTGTCTTTTTATGCTATCCCATATTTCATATATCTTCTGCTCATGGTTTCTAACCATTTTCATTATGTGGTCTTCATTCTTTTCAAGATTATATATTTTGTTTTCATTGTCTGAGGGTTGGTGATGCTTTCAATTGAACTTTTAATTTGGTTTATTGTTTCTTTCATTTCATGATTTCTTTCTGTTTTTTTTTTTAAAAAAACTTTTATCTTCCTATTGAAGTCATTTTTTGCTTCCTCTATTTTTTGATGTAGCTCTTTTTCAAAATGATCTTTTGCTGCCTGTATTTGCTCTTATACCATCTCTTAGTTCACAGAACATTTTAATAATGTACATCCTGAACCCCTTCTCTGTAATATCTTTTGCTGTGCTAGCCATGGATTCTAATAATGCAGTATCTTGATTTGTTTGAGGCACATTCTTCCTTTATCTTTTCATATTTCTTGTGTGTCATTTCTTCTAGCACCGTGTATCTAGGCATTACCTATTTTACACTTTGGGCTTATTGTGTCCCTGTAGGAACCCAATACCTCTTCTTTGAAGTGAAGGACATGTTATCAGATCCCAGTATAAACAAATATACACCCTAAAAAAACAAATGTTTGCTAATAAGACGTTTACAGTTTGTTCACAATGTACAAAAATGGTGAATTAACTTCTACAATATACTCAGTAGGCTTGTAAAAGGATTTACAGATTCTGATGGTAGACAAGGAAACTGGGGTGAGGAATAGAATGACATGGTGAGGAGGTGGGAGATGAGGATATAGAGTTGTTATACCTTAGAAAGTGTAAAAGAGAAATCTAAAGAGAGAAATTAGTAGAAGGATAGGAAGTACCTTTGGGTAGACAATTAAGTGCGAAGACAGTAGAGTACATAAAACAAACACACAGATATATAAAGAAAAGTAAAAAATGTTTAAATAGAAGAACCTGGTGGGAAAAAAAGATTTTTAAAATTTAAAAAATACAATAGTATTAAAAGAATGTACAACATAAGGTAATATACTATTCACACGTCCCAGACCTCAAAATCCTAATTCATGCAAAGTATTTGGTTTCACATATGTTGGGGATGTGAGAGCAGGAGAAAGGAGAAGGAGCAGGAAAGAGAGAGAGGGAGAGAGAGAGATAGGGAGAGAGAAAAAAAGTATTGAAGAAAGACACAGGGCTTGTTTTGGTTGTTTATCGGTATCTTTCCTGCTTCCCTTCTCATCCAATAGGTGGGGTCCTCTGATGTTAGCTGGTATCTCTGCCTTCAGAATGGTGAAAGTAAACAGGATGTAATTGTGCAGAGTTAGCAGCTGCTAGGGAGAGTGGGGAGTTAGAAACTGAGTACCAGGAAGATGGTGATAAAGGTGACCCAAGATGGAGGCTCCTGCTTTCAGCAGTGGTGGTGGGGTGTCTGTTCTGGTGGAGGAAGTCTGGTGATGGTGTTGAATGATGAGTTCAGCAGCAAGTTCTGTGGCTGGCAGTGTCAGCTGACTTCAGAGCCTGTGTGAAGTTCCTAGGTGCTGGCAGGCACTGGGCATAGGTGATTATGTCAGCTGCTGCAGAGTCCCAAGATAGCAGTGATCAGGGGATTTCCCACATTGGTAGATGGGGGTCCACACAGGGGTGGCAGACTGAGAGTTATTACTCATGGGAAGCTCCAGGTGTCCTCCATGGAAGCAGCATCTGTGATTTCTGCTCGACTTGGTGGCCAAAAGTTCTTTGTGGGTACTGCTTCCACTGCCATGAATAGTCTCACTCAGGTATCCAGTAGTCCTGCGTGGGCTAGTAGTTGGGAGACCTACTCTGATGCCCAGGCCTGGAGCCCTGGACAGGTAAGGTGCTTCCTGCATGGGGCGGGAATATTGCTGGGATAGAAGCCATATTCTCACAACTTGAACCCCAGGTCACTGAGCAATGCAGAATTCTGCCTCCCTCTGGTCCTCCATCTTGGAACCCCCCTTAATCATCTTTTATCATCTACTCTTCACTCGCTGCTGTAATTTGTTCACTTATGGCTCTCTCTCTCTCTCTCTCTCTCTCTCTCTCTCTCTCTCTCTCTCTCTCTCTCTCTCTCTCTCTCCCTTTGATCTGAGAGATGAGTCTCACTCACCCTAGTGTCTGACTCCCCTGGCACAAGGGCAGCTGCTTCATGGCATGTGATGGGAGCAAGCACTAGCCACTTGGTCAACAGATAATTCTGACAGTGTGTGGATCTGTGCTGGTCCTGCTTCTTGCTGCATGTGTAGCAGAAGGAAGGTAAAATGGCAGAGATTTAAATATTCTGTGTTTTCTCTACTCAGAATCTTTGGGGCCTACAGCACAGGCATAATCACTAGCACATCCTGGTACACAGAGGAATGATGCCACACTATCTTCATTCACATTGAGTGGAAGAGGGGCTGGCAGGGGCATGACCACAGGGCCAGCTAAAGCCAGAGACAAAGTTAATGTTAAAAAAAAGTTAAGTTAATCCACAAGATTCCTTTGTGAAAAAAAAAATGAAGAGCATCAGAGATTTAGATGTCTTTCATCCACTTTTTATTATCATTAGTATGTGGACTAGCATTTCTTTTTTTCTTTTAAATAACAACTTTTTAAAGATATCATTTACATTATAAAAATAGAGTCATATAATATGTAGTCTTTTGTGATGTAAATGGCTATCATTTAGCATTTTGTTTTCAAGTGAAATATATATCAGTACCTCAGATTTTATGACCAAATAATATTTCATTGTATTTATATATCACAATTTGGTTATCCATTCATCATTGATGGACATTTGAGTGATTTCCACCTTTTGGCCATTGTGAATAGTGCTATTATGAATAACATTGTGAAACTTGTTTGTGAACTCTAGTTTTCAGTTTCTTCTGGTGTATACTAGGAGTGAAATTTCTGGCTTATACAATAATTCTGTGTTTCACTTAATAAAGAACCACCAAAAATGTTTTCTATAATAGTTGTACCATTTTGCTTTCTTACCAAAAATGGATGAGAGTTCCAATTACTTCACATCTTTTCTAAGACTTTATGTTTCCACCTCTAATTTTAGACATTGTAGTGGATGTAAGATGGCATCTCATGTGGTTTTGATTTGTATCTTCCTATTGGTTACTAGTACTGAGCAATGTTAGTTACTTTTTTATTTGTTCTGTTTAGGTGTACATGACAGGAGAGTATATTTTGACATATTTATACAAAAATAGAGTACATCTTTTTCTAATTAGAATCCCAGTCTTGTGGATGTACATGATGTGGAGATTCACTGTGGTATATTCATCTGTGTACATAGGAAAGTTAAGACAGATCCACTATTTTAAAGAAATATCTATCCATGGGCTAGGATTGTGGTTCAGTGGTAGAGCATTTGCCTGGCATGTATGAGGCACTGGGTTCAATTCTCAGCACCACATATAAGCAAATAAATAAAGGTCCATCCATAACTAATAAAAATATTTTTAAAAAAATCTATCCATGTCTTTTGCCCATGTATACCCAAAGCATTTGTCTTTTCATTTTGAGGCTTAAGAATTTTTATATAGTCTTCACAGAGATCCTTATTGGATTATGATTTACAACAGGTTTGTCCTATTCTATAGATGTCTTTTCACTTTCTTGATATTGTCCTTTGAAGCACAAAGTTTTTAGTTTTTTGCAATTTATTCCTTTCATGGAAGCTACTATATACCTCAACCATTCAAATGGATGAACTAGATTTCAAAATCTTAAATGTATTAATCTCAAAGCTGTAAAGTTCATAAAAGAAAAGCAATTGACAGAAAATGCATGCAATGTGATGCTATTTATAAAAATGTTAAAAACTCAACATGTCACGGAAACTTCCATTTGAATGATGTGTGATTTATGTGTTTTCCTTTTATTGTTTGTGCTTTAAGTATCAAATCTCAGACTCCATTGAGGCCATATGGACTTACACAGTTTTTGTAATTTCCTGTCAAGAATTGTATAGCTTTAACTCTTATATTAGGTATTTCAACCATTTTGAGTTAAATTCTACATACAGAGTCAGGTAAGGACAACACTTTATTGTTTTGCATGTAGCTATTCATTTGTTCCAGTTTCATTTTTTGAAGAGGGTCTGCCCCATTCAGTGGCAATGGCACCTTTCTCAAAATTCCACATGTCATAGACAGGTGGGTTTCTTTATGAACTCCAAATCATATTCCATTTATCTACATGTTACCCATCTGCCATGACCAATAATTCTGTGTTTCACTTAATAAAGAATCACAAAAACTCTTTTCTATAATAGTTCTACCATTTTGCTTTATCACTAAAAATGTATTTTTGCTTTATGTTAAGTTTTGAAATCAAGAAATGTGAATCCTACACTTTATTCTTGATTTTCAAGATCATTATGGCTATTTGGGGGTCCCTTTAAATCAATTTGTCAATTTCTACAAAAAAGTCAGCTAAGATCCTCTTACAAAGGTCATTCAAACCTGCAAATTGATTTCAAGAGTACTGCCATTTTGCTGATATTAAGTTTTCTGATCCATGGACCTGGCATGTTTTTTGATAGTCATGTAGATCCTCTTTAATTTATTTCAACAGTGTTTTATAGTTATTATTGTACCTGTTTTTCACTTTTTTGGTTTTCTAAAAATATTTTTATAATAGATGGACACAATATATTTTATTTTTATGTAGTACTGAGGATCAAACCCATTACTTCACACATGCTAGGCTAGCACTCTACTAACTGAGGTACAGGCACAGACCTGTTTTGCACTTTTGTCAATTTGATTCCTAAGTATTTGTTCTTTTCAATGATATCATAAATTAAACTATTTTCTTCATTTCTTAATTTCCCTTTTGGATTGTTTATCACAGTGTATAGAAACAGTATATATCAGTTTGTTTTTGTATACTGATCTTGTATTCTTCAGTTCTCATTCTCAGACAAAATTGAGAATCACTGATATCAATAATTTCTTAACATTATGAAGGACTTATACAGTTCAGAGTAATCCTGATTTACCCCCAGGAGTTCTGTTACAGAAAACTACTTTTTTTACATTTCAGTAATAACTCTTTCTGACTCTTATTTCCCCCCTCTTCTGATCCTTCAAATTCTAGTTCAATATACAAACTCTTCCAAGGAGTCGACCCCATCTAATGCAAGACTCATTCACTCCCCCATTTTGTTATTGGTTACTGCAAACTGTTTTCATCATCTAAGTTAATATTTTGTTATTAAAGCATCCCATTTGTAGGACTAAATTTAAACCAGTTGACTCTGGTTTAAATTTAGTTTTCTAAATGTGGTGCTGAGATTTGAATCCAGTGCCTCAAACAGGCTATGCAAGCACTCTATCACTGAGACACAACCACAGCCCCTGGATGCCTATTTTTTCTATATCTTAGTACATCATCCCACTTAACCACATCACCTTATTTATTCCTTTCATAAACTCCCAGTGGTGACTTGTAAGGGGACCTCACCCATGGCAAGCGTTCTGTAAATATTTAAGAAGTGACTTGAATTAGAATTAGATTCCATGGCTGTCATTTTTTTGCTCTTTTTAATTTTAAAATTTTACAAATGATATTTCTCTCTCTCTCTCTCTCTCTCTCTCTCTCTCTCTCTCTCTGTGTGTGTGTGTGTGTGTGTGTGTGTGCATGCACACACGTGTTTCTAAATATGCAGAAAATATTTGCAAACTATTTGAAATTTTAAAATAGTAATTTGTTACATTTATGGAACAATGTGGAATCTCTTCTGTGAAAAATGTAAAGTTGTCACTGAGTCATAAAAAGCAAGGTCTTATATGGCTTATTTCTAGGGATTGTTAATTTAATATGCATATCCTCCCCCATCTGTTAGTTTTCCATTTAGGAAATGAGAAGAGAGATATGGTTCTCATTTTCTTTGAGGATCCAGGGCAGTCATGTAGCTATGCTTTACATATGTACATATATGGAACTTAAATCTGATAGAAAATAAGTCTCTAGTACACCTGGGATGGGGTAGGTACTTTCTGCAAGCTCCTAGTCTTTCCCAGCAGGAATTTCTCAATCTCCATGACAATTGTTTTCCCTTCCCTCTCCTGGGATCAGAAGATTACTCTGTTGGAGGTACCCCTGACAGTAAAGGAATGCCTTGGTCAGAATGGGGCAAAAGTGCTCCTCAAAACTCTGTAGGACTCAAAATTTCCTCATTTGCACTTCTCTTGGAAGTAAAGACAAAGAGGAGCCTTGGAGGGGGAAAGCATAAAATTTCCCTGAAGGTCTTGTCCATCTTTAAACTGCATGGGTTCAATCAAGAGGCATGACTGGACTCTTTTAGAAGGGAAGGACTACTAATATACTTCAAATTATAAAACCTACTCAAGGTTTCCTGTGTAACCCATGCATGAAGGAACCTGAGCAAACATCCATGAAGTTCACTTTATTTAGCTTTACAGAGAGTTTGACTCTGGTTTAAATTTTTTTAATTCATCCATTTTACTTAAAATTTTTTCTTTGTGGTACCAGGGAACTCAGGGCCTCACAGTTGCTAGGCAAGTGCTCAACCACTGAGCCTCATCCCCAGCTCTCTTGATAAAATTTAAATTAAAAAAAAAAAAAACACAAGCCTACATGATTTTATCCCAGGCATGGTAGTGAATAGATGCTCATGAAATATTTTGTTGAACGAACAGATGTATATATTCTTTCACTATCCAATCTTGACAAAGCTTATAGAATAAATGGAAGGAATCCCAGACATACAAAGTTAAAAGTAATTTTCATATATTTATACAGCTTTATTTTCTGAAATTTACCTGTTCTAATCCTTCTGGTTTGGGTGCTTCATTTACTACTTTTAAGTATGCTAGTTTAATTTTTTCAGATTCCTCTGAAATTCAGCAGGGAATCATTGCTTCAGCCAGAAAAACCAATGTTCTAAAGATTATGTCAAGAGAAAAGCCTGTAAATTAGAATCTGAATCTCCCTAAAGACTTTTGCTCTGTTCTTAAAGAAAGATGTATGTCAGAACAAAGGATATATTGATATGCTCTGTGAATAAAAAAAATTGAATTGAAGATAGATTGAGGCTGCTCTTGAGTTACTAGTGTTGCTGGACCTTCTCTGGGCTTGGTCAGTGCCTCTACACAGTACTATGTGTTGTGTGATGGAAAGGAGGGGACCACCTCATTGCCAAACATGAAGTCTCATCCTCTCTCGTTTTCTTGGGACTCTCTCCACCCCTCTCCATACCCTCATCTCTTTATTCCTTCTCTTATAAATTCATAAACACTGATTCAAGGAACTATAAAGGTCTATGAGTATAAATTTTGTATCATCTACCCTTTCTTTCAAAATACCCTTTACTTCCCATGATTATGATATTTAGCAACAAATTCTAATTTTACACTCCATAAATACCCTCTGGTGGCATGATTTACATATGTCTTGGTGATAAATAATAATAGAAAGGTCCTTATATATTTATCTTAATATTTTTAGTGTCACTGACTATTATATGTCTTCTTTTAATGGGATTTCTAAAGATATTTCTCTACTACTCTAAATGACTGTAGACACATATACAAAGCTGCTTAATTTCCTGCAACTAAGTTAAAATAGTGAAGTTATATGTAAACTACTTTATTCTTGGAGGTGTCAGAGAACATCAGGTATCTGGATTCTTGAAAGTTCTTAGAGATTTACCCAGAATAACATCTACATTTGGGACAAACACAGTCATTGGGAGATAAAATCTCTCCTCAACACTCACCTCAGAGCCTTAGCTGCATCCTTATTTCAGAGAGGATAAATCAGAGGATTCAGAGTGGGAGTAATGATGCTATAGAACACAGAACCAACTTTGTCTTGCAGTGAAGTGCGCTGGGACCTGGGCCTCATGTATGAGAAGATGCAGGCACCAAACCAGAGAAAGACAACAATGAGGTGGGAGCTGCAAGTGGCAAAGGCATTTCTCTTACTCCCAGCTGAATGCATCTCAATGACACTGTGCAGGATGAAGCCATAGGATGTAAAAATCAGGATGATGGGGAGGAGGAGAAGCATGATGGTGCTGCTGTACACTGTGGACTCATAGATAGTGATGTCAAAATATACCAACTTCACGACAGCTGGATACTCAAAGTAGAAGTGGTGTATTTTCCAAGATCCACAGAAGAGAAAGTGCATCAAGATGACTGTGTGAATTAGGGAGTTCAGAGATGCCCCCAACCATTACATGAGGGCCATCATCAGTCCCACCTTCCTGCTCATGAGCACAGTGTAACACAGAGGATGACAGATGGCAACATACCTGTCATAGGACATGAGAGCTAGCAGAAGACACTCAGCGCAACCCAGAGACAAATAGAGGAAGTGTTGGTGGCACAGCCCACAAAGGAGATGGACTTGCTGCCAAACAGGTACTTGGTAGCCATCTTGGGGATGGTTGTGGAGATGTGCATCAGGTCCATGAGGGAGAGCTGGCTGAGCAGGAAGTACATGGGGATGTGAAGCCCATGATCCACACAGATGAGGAGGATGATGAGGGTGTTGCCACTCAGTGCAACCACTATGGTCAGGCAGAAAAGGAAAAGGTGGGTTGGGGAGTCATCCAAGAGCCCTTCAAGGATGCAGTCTGCAAGAGACATCTGATTCCTCAGCCACATGGTCCCTTCTCAGTCCCTGGGGAAACAGGGAATGGAGACAAAGTGTGATGCCAGAAATATGGGATCCTGTGTACAAGGCGATAAGCACTTTGATCCAATAAAACATTTGTGAAGAGATTTTTCTCTATTTGTAATTATCCAGCAGCTGAAATTATTGAAATTCAATTTTTTCAAAACAAGAGAAACCTAAAATTGTCATCATGATCATGGTCATTTGAAATTCCAATCCTCTATTAAAGGCCAGAATTTATGTCTCCCCTTACTAAATATAGGCATATGTGTGTAATCATATGTATGATTTGTGTTAGTGTGTGTCTGTGTTTGTATGGTTGTTAGATTTTGTTTCTTATTTTACCAGGCAGGTTCTAACAAGAGCAGCTGAACCACTAAGACATTTCTATTTAATCATGTAATTGTTAAGTTTTGCATTACAGAACTTTGGTCTTATGACATTGTAGAAGCTGTTAAGAAATTGGTGTACTGCTTTCATGTTTAAGTCTGATGTGGTAACTTTAAGTCTACAGGACAAGCAGTAGAAAGGGAATATAGTACAAAGCAGGACAGACAAAGACAGACTAAATCCAAAGGCATGAGCTGTGACCCCACAAGAGAAAACAAAAAAAAAAAAACAAACAAACAAAAAAGAGTCAGGTCTGCTTGCCTATGGAATTAGGCACTGGGTTTTTTTGTTTTGTTTTGTTTTGTTTTGTTTGTATTGGCTCTTTTGAATTCTACAAAATATTTGGGTTTCTTTTAACATAATTAAAAAGCATAAAATAGGCCCTTATCCCCATACTTCCCTTTTCCCTCTCCTCCTCCCTTCCTCTGATCCCTTCCTCTACTCTGCTGATCTGCTATTTATTTATAGTTTTTATTAGTTACTTGTGGATATACATACAGATGAGATCCATATGGTATGTTCATACAGGCACATGAAAATTTAGGTCAGATTTCTAATGAAGCTGAATGCACACCCCTAGCCCAGAATTCCAAGAGCCTAAAGGAGAATCCTGGGGAAGGTAGAGCAACTGCAGGCCCAGCCACTGCTCCATACCAGTGAGGTGTGAGCCAGCAGACCAGCAACAACGTATTAATACTACATGATGACTGCTTCCCTTCTGCCCTCTAATCTCCCAGGAAGCTCCTCTAAGACCCACCTTAACTAGATATGATGGATTAGAAGAAATTTGGTGAGATGTCGTTCATCCTAGCCAACCTCACATATCACAAAATCACTACAGTCCATCTTCTGCCAATTTGGCAGACATATATATCTCCTTCAGTCAGGTTAACCCCCAAATACAAAAATGATACATGTGTAACTAAATACAATACATCCATCATGAAGGCAAACACATTAATCCTTTCTCCAGGAGAAAATCCAAAGTTCTTTATTTCGCCTAGAGGAGATATTCATAACTCTGATATATGTGTCCCCTTTAATATCCTGGAACTTCAAAATTTTCTGGATGATTTAATGAAAAATATTCTTATGGAAACTGTAGGGAGTCACGCCGGCTCCAAAGATGGCGCCGACCGTGCTTCTCTTCCCGTACTAACTTCCCCATGCCCTGAGACACTGGCGGGAAGAGCCGCCCAATGGTGAGCCCTGCTGACCACCATGATCCTTACCCACCAATCAGAAAGTGCCCTGTGCCAATGCTCTGCACTGTTGAATGGCTCCTGACTATATAAATGTGGAAAGCTGTTCCTTAATAAACAGGTACTTCTCTGATGAGGAGCCTTGTCCAGTCATTCTTTCAGAAACAACAAAGAAATACTCATTACTACCCCTCATCGGATAGATCTTCTTATCCAAAAAAGGGTTAACCAGTACTTTGGATATCAACCCCTGTTTCTTCAATCAGCCCTGGCATCTTCCCAATAGATCCATGAACAAACTGGACATGGCATCAGGGGTAAAGATTATTCCAGGATTCAGCAAGATGGACGTACACTCACCAAGGTCAATCTGTCTGAAGCACTGCTGAATACTCACTACTAAGAGCAAAGACCAATCTGAGTTCCCAACATCGCACCATTCCCTTGGATGATCAGCCAGCCACTCCATAGCACATTGATGATATTGGACCACATTCAACATAAAAAGGACACTCTTTTTTTCCCTGAAATGCACACTCACTCTGGGTATGGATTTTGCTTCCTCACCTGAAGTGCTGCTGACAGAACTACCATCTCTGGACTCACAGAATGCTTTGTTCACCATAAGATTATTCCACGCAGTATTGCTCCTGATCAAGGAGATTGATTCACAGCAAACAAGTGTGAAATGTGGCCTGTGTTCATGGGATTTGTTATACTTAGCATGGTCCTCCAGCTTCCTAAAATGTAGAATCTGATAGAATGGTGAAATACCCTTGTAAGACTCTGCTTCAAGCAACACCTAGTTGGAAACATCTCTCATTGCTGGGGAAATGTCCTCCAGGGTGTGATACATGCTCCACGTCTGCATCTAATTTATGGTACTGCTTCTCCCATAACAAGAATTCATAGGATCAAACCCCAAGCATTCAATGGATAGAAATGAGAGTGTGTTCTCTCCCTATAACATTGATGTCTATGACCCACCAACATTATTTGTGCCTGCACTTTTCAGTTCTGTTGCTTTAGAAAATTCTTAGCGACAAAGAGAGAGATTCTTCTACCCAGACACAAAGTGATTCTATTTTCTGAGAGTTGAAATTGCCCAACTGCCACTTTAGGATGCTCATTATAGCTGAATCAACAGGTGAAGAAGAAGGTCACTCTGTGGCATGGAGTGATTGATTCTGACGAGGAAGGGGAAACTGAGTTGCTACTACACAATACAGAGAGGAAGAGCAAGTGTGACATAGGACAGTTTCTCGGTGCCTCTTCGAATTCCCAGGTCCTGTGATGGAGGGCAATAGGAAACTAAAGCCCAAGTCAGGTCACACTGAAAAGGGCTCAGATCCTTCAGAGATGAAGGTTTGGGTCACCCACCTGACTAGGAACAATGACCAGCTGTGAACCAAGGCAGTATGGACTGCGGAGAGAAATAGGATAGTTATAAACACCAGTAATGACCATGTGGACAATCCTCAGGAATACGGACTGCCATACTTTTGCATTTCTTCTTAATGCTAATAAGAATTTGTATATTTATATTACACAAAATAAGTGTTTATTTCATTGTTATCCTCTTATCAAACATGAGGTGTGAATAATACCTAAGCTCATATCTCAGTATTTAAGTAACTGGATATAAATGAAGGAGTATGAATCAGTAGAAACAGAATAAATTTCACATAAAATACAAAAAAAAAGAAAAGGATTTTTTTCCCTTAATGAGGAAAGGGTTGTATATTTTATATACTTTTCTTGGGAAAGGTTGACAATGTCTTAGGTTATCCATAGAATAGTCATATCAGATTAGGTAGAAGAATATTTTATGTTGTCTTTATTTGAATAATGAGCAAAATTTTTTAAAAATGCATGAGTGCTCTGTTGACACAAAACGAAGTGTGTCCTGGGCAGATTTGTGAGTAAACAGATTACATAAAATGCCGACAAAACTAGGTTTTTCACATTGATTCAGCCACACTTGCGAATCTGCCCTCTCTCCAGTTCTCCCCAAAACACTAGTCAGAATGAGAAGTTGATCTCCATGGGGAAATTAGACTCAAAAAAGTCACAAACTAAGTAGAGCTTTCTATCACTTCTTATGTCTTACCTCCTAAATATCTTCCTATACTTTCACAGATTCTGAATCACCAATGTACACTAACAGGAAAGAACCACCACCATTGAAGCAAGTGATCATGACAATTATAAGGGTGAATACCAGTAACTAAAAATAATTATGTGAGTATAAAAAATAAACTTCAAAAATAAAAGCAAAAAATATAGGACTTAACGCATTCTGATCAAATTTCACTCTACCAGTAAAAAACAAGTTCACATTTTTTTTTCTTCTGCCCTAGGGTAGCTCTAGGATTATATTGACAGTCGTGTCACACTGTTACTTCATGCTCAGCTTCTGTGGACTAAGAGAACAATTTCAACCCTGGCTCCCCTGATTACTCCTGTTGGGAGTGGCCTCGTCTCCAAAGACTAACTTCCCCATCCTCCGAGAAGAGCCGTCCAATGGTGAGCCCTGCTGGCTCACATGATCCTTACCCACCTATCAGACTAGCCTTGCTGGCTCACATGAATCTTACCCACCAATCAGAAAGCACCCCATGCCAACTGTCAAATTATTAAACTGTTATACTGTCATAACTGTCAAACCATCCCCAGTTATATAAATATACAGAGCTATTCCTCAATAAACGGGCATTTTCTCCAATGATGTGCCTTTTTTGTTCTTTCATTTGTGCCAAAACCTGGGAGGGGGAATGCCTCACTGCTTGAGGGACCCCTCTCTCAAGGCTTGCCATCCTTGTCCACTCTTTTTGAGTGCTGCTACTACTCACACAACACCAGCTCTTCAGTAGGTGAGTTTCCCTATCAGGTATCCAACTTCAGATGGGCTATATGCAGGGGCTTTGACCGTGATCATCCAGCAAACCTCTGATGCCCAATCTGGAGGAGAGAACGCACCCCACTACAACCTTCAGGGTCATGGTGGACTCTCTGGAACCTGGTTCATGAGCGTGAGGTCCTGAGGGTTGGAAGAACAGGCACTCCTCTCTCTCTCTCTCTCCCTCCCTGCAGACTCCCCCTTATTAAATTCTGCACACAAGATTTGCCTTACTATCAATTAGACAATCAAAGTCAATGGCCCCCAGGAGGATCCCTAGATCCCACAATTCTCAGAGATCTGTTTAACTTCTGCAAGCACTCAAAAAAGTGGAAGGAGATTCCCTATGTTGAGGCTTTTTCTCTTCTTCGTTCTCACCCCGACCTATCCAGCAGATGAATCCCCTCCCTTCTGACCTCCCCTGTCAGCTCCGTCCAGCCCCTCAGGTGCTCCCCCTGACTCAGCTGACACCTTTATTCCCCCCAAACTGGGATCCACTCCCTAGTCCCACAAACCATGGCCCCCTTAAGAGAGGTTTTTGGACCTGAGGGCATTATCTGGGTGCATGTCCCATTTTCTATGAATGACTTCATGCAACTCGAGCAAAGGTTGGGCTCAATCACCACAGAAGAGAGTTTCAATGGGTCATCCAGGCTTATAGCCTCACTTATATGTTATTGATTAATACGTTCCTTCTTGAGGAACGTACCAGAGTCTGGGAACTTTCCAGAGCCCATGCAGATGAAACTCACTGAGTTAATCCCAATCACCCACAGGGGCCATTTGCTGCCCCAAGGTGGCATACAGAGTAGGGACCGATTCTCTGCATGTATTATTGCTGGGTTTAAAAAAGCGGCATGTAAGGCTATCAACTTCCAAAAATTACGAGAGACCCCTTCGAAATTTCTGGATTGGCTTACGAAAGACCTTCAGCAGTAACCTAGATCCTGAAACCCCAGATGGCCGTGATGTCCTTGTGACATATTTCCTCTTGCAAAGCTACCCCCGACATCCGGGCCAAACTAAAAAAGCATGAACAAGGCCCTGCCACCCCCCAGACTGAGAAATTTTAGATGCTTGCCCAGGCCCTGCAGGGTGCTTCCTTGGGTCGCTGCCCATCACCGAAATCCCCCCTGGGTTCCTGCTTCAAGTGTGGCAAGGAGGGATATTGGGCCAGTGCATCCCCCGCACTCCACATATCCCATGCCCTAAATGTCAACAACAAGGTCATTGGGGCTCTGACTGTCCTAATCCCATAGGAGGTCTATGGCCAGGTTACCCTCCGACCTTGTGGGCATGGCAATGGAAGATTGACAGAGCCATGGGTCCTTGTCCCTGGCCATAATGATCAATACACAAGAACCCAGGGTGCAGATTCAGGTGGATAGGCACAAGGTTGACTTTCTGCTTGACACCGGGGCTACCTTCTCAGTCCTGACAGAATTCTGGGGGCAAACAGTGCCTTCCACCTCTCCTATTGTCGGGGTAGGAGGAAAGACCATCTATCCAAAAAAGACTCCCCTATTACTCTGTTCCATAGACAACTTCCCATTCTCTCAGACATTCCTAGTTATGCCCCAATGACCAGTTCCTTTGCTCGGCTGAGATATTCTCTCTAAATTCAATACAACAATCAACATCCGGGATCCTGGCATCACTCAGGCCCCAGAATCAGCCTGTTCATCTTTTCTGGCCCTTTTGGCAGAAGACTGGCCATTCTGCTCCACTTGTAAGGCTGATATGAAACATCATACTAAAAAGGACCCCTTACCTACAAACCTGGTTGACCCAATTGTATGGGATACCCACACCCCCTCCACTGTTTCAAGTGCACCAGTAAAGATCCTAACACCTTCCCCAATCAGGCTCAATACCCCCTGTCCACAAAAGCTCTTCTGGGCCTACAATCTATTATTCAGGACCTTCTGAGAAAAGTGGTACCTCTGTCATGCTCATTCCCCTTACAATACTCCCATATTAGCGGTAGAAAAGCCAAATGGGTCCTATCACTTAGTTCAGGACCTACAACTCATCAACACCTCCATTAGGCCCATACATCCTTTGGTTCCCAGCCCATACACATTGCTGTCTCAGATCCCCCACACTTCCATCCACTTCTTGGTCATAGATTTAAAGGATGCTTTCTTCTCCATTCCCCTTGCCCCCAAATCACAAGATCTTTTTGCCTTTACCTGGACAGATCCCACCACCATCACCCCCAGTGCCCTGAATCCACACTCTTGCAATTGTCTGGCAAATCTCTTAGCCCACTTGCGGGGAGGAAAGTACCCCACCACAGCCTTTAAGGCTACTGTGGCCCTCAGGGACTTCTTCCTTGGGCAGATCCGAAAGTCCTAGTCCTCTCACCTTTAAGACTTGGCTTCTAGAGAGACACTTACCCTCCCCTTTCTCTCTCTTGCCCTGCCTCTCCACTCTTTCCATCCCTGGGAGTATCTGGCCTCTCCAGGAGGGGTCCTGAAAAGCCTTGGCCAAGGTCTCCCATGGCTCTGGCTCTGGCCGGGACCAGACCTTCGACTGTCAGGATTCAGTGACAACCAATCTCTGCAGCTCGAACCTGCCACTTAGGCACTCCTGATTTTTTGGCTCTAGCGGGAACACCCCTTTTGCCAATAAATCAGTTTCCTCCTTCTCTGCGTCCTCTTCCCTCCTCCTTACATGGATTATGTGTCCTCTTTGCCAGTTGACTCTCCCCTACAATGCCTCTTGGATCAAATATAGCACCCAGGCCTGGCCCATGTATCCCTTAGACAACCAAAGCAGATGACCCCTTTTTGGGTCCTAATCCTAACCCTAACCCTAAGCCCTTTTTGGGTCCCTGGATCTCTCTATTCTAAGGGATCTCTACAATTACTGTGAGCATTCGAAAAAATGGGTAGAGATCACTTATGTCCAGGCTTTCTTCTTGCTCTGATCCAATCCTGTTCTCTGCACCTCTTGTAAACCTCTAAAAATTATTCTAGCCCGTCCAAAGGGCGCTCAACAGATGACACACTTCTACTTTCTTGTCCTTAGGATATCGGGCCTCTCCACAATAGGCCCAAATGGCATGTAAAGAGGTCACATATCTCTCAAGGGGAAAAGGCCATTACAGTAGACAGAAAACAGTTTATTGGGTCTATACCTACACCAAAGACCAAAGATGACACACTCTTCTTCTTGAGTTTGGCTGGGTACTTCAGGGCCTGGATTCCTATCCCTCAATTCTAAGGGATCTCTACAATTAATTTCTCCCTCCTCACCAGGCTGCTATATAATCTGGCCAAGGGCCCCCAATATGAACCCCTACCCTCAGTGGCAGGGAAGCCCTTTACAATCCTTAAAAAGGCCCTCCTCTGGGCACCCACCCTGCGTCTCCCCGACCTCTCCTGACCCTTCACCCTCTATCTACATAAGAAACAGGGACAAAGTCTGGGTGTTCTGGGTCAGGAATATGGACCCACATTTGCACCAGTGGCCTACATATCCGACCCCACCATCAGAGGCTGACCCCCATGCCTCAGAGCCCTAGCAGTAGCCCGTAACCTCCAGAAAGAAGCACACAAGCTTACCTTTGGGTCCCCGCTAACCATCTAATCTCCTCACCATCTAAAAGATTTCCTCATTTACAAGGGGCTACAGTCACTTCCTCCTTCCAGGGTTCTATCCCTCCTTGTAAATCCCTCCATCTCTTTTCAGTCCTGCTCTCCATTAAATCCTGCCTCCCTCCTCCCATCTTCTACCTCACAAGATCCCATCCACAAATGCCTGGAGGTATTAGAGATGATTTTACCCTGCCCTACCACCATTTCTGAGGGACCCCTGCCCTCTTATACATGAAGGGGTTAAAGTGGTGGGGTATGCTGTCATTTCCCTCTCATCCATCATAGAGGCATAACCTCTCCCACCCAATACCACTAATCAACAACTCATAGCTGCCACAAGGGCATGTGAGCTAGTGGAGGGAAAAACCCTCTTCCTAAAAGGGGCTATTGACCACCAGAGGGATGGCAGTCATTAATTCCACACTCATTTCTGGCCTACTATCCATTGCAAGGCCCATCAAATTGACTCCTCTCTTACTACTATGGGGAATTCCAAGGCCCATCAAGCGGCATGATCAGCCGCCCTACAGAACTTTACCTCCTCTCCTCTACTCTTCATTACCATGGGGGATTGGCCCAAATATCCCCAACAACTCTTCCAGTTTTTTCACTCTCTATTCCTTTCTAGTCCACAGAGTCTCACTACTTTCCTTCACTCCTTTTTCACCCTTTCCCCATGTGATAAGACCCTCCTACAACAGATCACTTCCGCTTGTCACATCTGCCAGAGAACCAATACCAATACTCCATTAAAACCTAAACCTTTCCCTTCTCATCAGGCCCACAGTCATACCCCGGCTGCAGACTGGCAGATTGATTTCACCAACATGCCCTGAGTAAAAAAAAATAAAATATCTTCTTGTATTGGTAGATACTTTTTCAGGATGGGTTGAAGCCTTTCCCACTTTTAACAAACGGGCCTCTACAGTCGTTGATCTGTTGCTTACTCACATAATCGCCCATTTCAGGATGCCCACTTCTATTCCATCAGACAATGGCCCAGAATTCACCTCGCAGATAACTCAGGGACTGGCTCATGCACTATCACTCCCTTTGCATTTCCATTGCCCGTAGCTCCCCCAGGCTTCCGGAAAGGTTGAAAGGACCAATCGGTCCCTTAAAGAGACCCTCACCAGGATCCAACATGGCGGCCGGCAAGGAAGCAGCACTTTCAGTATCTCCACATTAACCAGATCAGAAACACCCATTAAAACAGCTACATTCTACCTACTGAGGAACTTCTAGCAAAATTCCGCTGAAAGGAGACCTGCCAGGAAGTAGTAAGTTATATTAGAGGTGACAGTTGGCCCCAGACAAGTGAATCTTGGCCGGCCGCGGGCGCAGAGGTCCAATCCTGCAGCCACCGCCCAACCGGCTCTGCAAGCGGCCACCGGCGGCCCGGGGCAGTGAGAAGGGTCCACGCCTGGCCCAGGAGACGGCTCCCGCCATCCTGGCTCTCCTGGCGGCCCCGCTCGCTCGGTGATCGGCCACCCCGCCCGCCCGGCTCTTAGCCACGAGGCCACTGCCTACCGGGTTCTACAAGCGGCCCCCATCGGCCGGCGCGCCGAGAAGGGTCCCCGCCTGGCCGGGCAAACGGCCCCGCCCACCCGGCAAACGCCCCCCCCCCCCCGCCCTCCCGGCTCCGTTGGCGGCCCCGCCCCCGGCCAGCGCAGGCTCGGCTCTGCAGGCGGCCCTGGCGGCCCGCGCAGCGAGAAGGATCCCTGCTTGGCCTGGCAAACGGCCTGTGCCCTCCCGGCGCTGCTAACGCCCCGCCCACCCGGCAAACGGGGCCCCCGCCCTCCGGGCTCTGCTGGCACCCCGCCCGCGGCCACCACCCCAGGCTCTGCAGTCGGCCCCCAGCGGCCCTGCGCTTCGAGAAGGGTCCCTGCCCGGCAGACGGCCTGTGCCCTCCAAGCTCTGCTAACGGCCCCGCCCCCACTGCGAACGGCCCCACCCACCCGGCAAACAGCTCCCCCCCTGAGACGGCGTGAAGGAAATCTAACCAAGCCTTTATGAAATAGCGAACTGGGAACTAAAACCAGAGATTGGGTCAGACCAGAGACAAGCCAGTTCCACCCCTCCCTTCGGACACTCCAGCAAGGAGGCAGGGGCCCGCCATTGCAGAGAGGGGAAGTCACCAAAGTTCGGCCAAAGAGATTCCTTCCCAGCGGAATCTACTTTGGCAGGTGTGTGACTCCCACCAGCATCAGATACAAACAACCGGGAAACTTCAAAATCTCTCCGTGGGCGTGACTGTAAGGGCCAAGGGACTCCCGACCCCTAACTCCCAATACTGCCAGTGACGTGGGCGTGACTGTAGGGGCGGAGGGAAGCAGAGAAGACTCCCCACCCCCAACTCCCCCAACCGCCAACTGAGAGGGCGTGACAGTAGGGGCGGAGGGAAACAGAGGACACTCCAGACCCCCAACTCCTCCTACTGCTAGCGGAGTGGTCGTGATTGTAGGGGCTGAGGGAAGCAGATGGGATCCTCGACCCCCAACTCCCATTACCACCAGTGGCGACACCAATGGTCTTAGCCGCCAGACTCCGAAGGTGTGCCCACCAAAGGGGTCAGGAAAAATTAAACTATTGACTCCCAGAACACAGCTCCACAGCACTGGGGCTTAGATGAATGACAGAGAGAGTGCTCAGTCACTAGGGAAATAGAACACCCAGAGGTGCTGAAAGTGTAACCAAATCCTTGGAGAACCTCCTCCGGTGCACAGGACCTGGCTGGCTGGCAGGAGGAAGGGGAGGAGGGGCCGTAGAAGTGAAACGGCTCTGGACCAACAGGATTGAGAGACTCCCAGGAGCCGCCTTACAGGGATTGCTGTTGACACATTGAGGGCAAATCTCAGCCTGGAGGGCACAGCTTTGCCTACGGGAAGAGAAGAAAATGGATCTCTAAGACCTAATTTTATTTCTTATTTTATTTTATCTTTTCTCTCCCTTTTTCCCTCTTTCTCTCCCCTTCCAAGTTTTATTGTTCTTTCCATTCTCCTCTATGCTATCTAACTCCCCCTCCTTCTTACTTTTCAAGAGCACCTTCCTTTCCCTTCCCCCCAACTTTCATCCCAAGCATTACGTCCTCCATTTCGTGTAACTGTCTAAATGCAAACAGGTGAATGTTTCGAGGCCGTCTATAGTGCTCCTAAATACCTAGCTACTACCAACACCCTGATCCAATTGACGGTTAGCATCCCCCTTCAGTAGAGCAATCTTCTAAAGTAGCCAAGACATACTAACCCGTATACCTTCATAGCACCCAACATAAAGTCCTAAGAACAAAAAACAAATCACTATATGCATACAAAATCCGGAAGCCCTTTATAAATTGAATGAATCAGCTCTAAAGTACAATAAAGCCCAACATCTATAGGCATAATCTCCCACCACAAAGGAGAAACAACAGATATAAACAAAGCCAAAACAAATGTATAGGAGAAGGCAGTTACAAAGCAGTCAAATAGAGCTGGAAAGTAAAGTGAACAACATGAAAAAAACAGGGAAAAAAGGAGTACAGATAATGCAGGACAACTTAAATCTACAGGAGGACCTAGAAGCATCAGAAACATGGACAGGGAAAGAAATCAAGGCATACCTAACTCAGATGGAACGGAATTTTAGAGAAGACATGAGACAGCAAATCCAAGAATTGAAAGTATATTTTGAAAACCAACTAAACAAACAAATACAATCTGCAAAGAACGAGCTTTACCAGGAGATAGAGATCTTAAAAAAAAACCAAACAGTGATTTTAGAAATGCAAGAAACCATAAACCAGATTAAAAATGCTAACGAGAATATTACAAATAGACTAGATCAAGTAGAAGTCAGAACATCAGATAATGAAGACAAAGTTTATCAACTTGAAAAGAATATAGTCAATACTGAAAAGATGCTTAAATCTCACGAGCAATCTATCCAAGAGATATGGGATTTCATCAAAAAACCAAATTTGAGAGTCATTGGGATAGAAGAAGGCACAGAGATTCAAGCCAAAGGAATGGACAACCTACTGAATGAAATAATCCTAGAAAACTTCCCAGAGATGAAAGATGGAATGGATTGCCAAATCCTGGAAGCCTACAGGACCCCAAACATCCAAAACTGTAATAGGCCAACTCCAAGACATATAATTATGAAGATAGCCAACATACAGAACAAGGAGAGAATATTAAAAGCTACGAGGGAAAGGAGGCAGATTACATTCAGGGGTAAACCAATTAGGATAACGGCTGATTTTTCATCACAGACTTTGAAAGCGAGAAGATCCTGGAACAATGTATTTCAAACGCTGAAAAATAATGGATTCCAACCAAGAATATTGTATCCAGCAAAATTAAGCTTCAGATTTGACAATGAAATTAAAATCTTTCACGATAAACAAAAGCTAAAAGATTTCGCAGCCAGAAAACCAGCACTGCAAAGCATTTTGGGCAAAATTCTACAAGAAGAGGAATGGAAAAACAGTGCCCAAAACCAACAGCGGGAGGTATCTCAGTAAAGGCGGAGGAAAACAACCAAAAAGTAAAAACTAGCCAAACTAAAATAAATAAATAAATAAACATGACTGGAAGTACAAATCATATTTCAATTGTAACCTTAAATGTTAATGGACTAAACTCACCAATCAAGAGACACAGGCTGGTAACCTGGATCAAAAAAACAAATCCAACAATATGCTGCCTTCAGGAGACTCATATGATAGGAAAAGACATACACAGGTTGAAGGTGAAAGGTTGGGAAAAATCATACCACTCACATGGCCCTCGGAAGCAAGCAGGAGTGGCCATACTCATATCGAATAAACTCAACTTCAAACCTAAGTTAATCAAAAGGGATAAAGAAGGACACTATATCCTGTTAAAAGGAACTATTCACCAACAAGACATAACAATTATCAATTTATATGCACCAAATAATGGTGCAGCAACATTCATAAAACAAACTCTCCTCAAGTTCAAGAGTCAAATTGACCACAACACAATAATTATGGGTGACTTCAACACACCGCTCTCGCCATTAGACAGATCCTCCAGACAAAAGCTGAATAAAGAAACTATAGAACTCAATGACACAATCAATAACCTAGACTTAACCGACATATATAGAATATATCAACCATCATCAAGTGGATACACGTTCTTCTCAGCAGCACATGGATCGTACTCAAAGATAGATCATATATTATGCCATAGGGCAACTCTTAGTAAATATAAAGGAGTGGAGATAATACCATGCACCATATCTGATCATAATGGAATGAAACTGGAAATCAATGAAAAAAGAAGGAAGGAAAAATCCTGCATCACATGGAAAATAAACAATATGTTACTGAATGATCAATGGGTTACAGAAGACATAAAGGAGGAAATCAAAAAATTCTTAGAGATAAACGACAATTCAGACACAACATACCGGAATCTATGGGACACAATGAAAGCAGTTTTAAGAGGGAAATTCATTTCCTGGAGTTCATTCCTCAAAAAAAGAAAAAACCAACAAATAAACGAACTCACACGACATCTCAAAACCCTAGAAAAGGAAGAGCAAAACAACAGCAAATATAGCAGAAGACAAGAAATAATTAAAATCAGAGCGGAAATCAACAAAATTGAAACAAAAAAAACCATTGAAAAAATTGATAAAACTAAAAGTTGGTTCTTTGAAAAAATAAATAAGATCGACAGACCCTTAGCCATGCTAACGAAGAGAAGAAGAGAGAAAACTCAAATCACTAACATACGGGATGAAAAAGGCAATATCACAACAGACACTACAGAAATACAGAAGATAATTAGAAAGTATTTTGAAACCCTATATTCTAATAAAATAGAAGACAGTGAAGACATCGATAAATTTCTTAAGTCATATGAGCTGCCCAGATTGAGTCAGGAAGACACACACAATTTAAACAGACCAATAACAAAGGAAGAAATAGAAGAAGCCATCAAAAGACTACCAACCAAAAAAAGCCCTGGACCAGATGGGTATACAGCGGAGTTTTACAAAACCTTCAAAGAAGAATTAATACCAATACTTTTCAAGCTATTTCAAGAAATAGAAAAAGAAGGAGCTCTTCCAAATTCATTCTATGAGGCCAACATCACCCTGATCCCGAAACCAGACAAAGACACTTCAAAGAAAGAAAACTATAGACCAATATCTCTAATGAACATAGATGCAAAAATTCTCAATAAAATCCTGGCGAATCGAATACAAAAGCATATCAAAAAAATTGTGCACCATGATCAAGTAGGATTCATCCCTGGGATGCAAGGTTGGTTCAATATACGGAAATCAATAAATATTATTCACCACATCAATAGACTTAAAGATAAGAACCATATGATCGTCTCGATAGATGCAGAAAAAGCATTCGACAAAGTACAGCATCCTTTTATGTTCAAAACACTAGAAAAACTGGGGATAACAGGAACTTACCTCAACATTGTAAAAGCTATATATGCTAAGCCTCAGGCTAGCATCATTCTAAATGGAGAAAAACTGAAGGCATTCCCGCTAAAATCTGGAACAAGACAGGGATGCCCTCTCTCACCTCTTCTATTTAATTTAGTCCTTGAAATACTAGCCAGAGCAATTAGACAGACAAGAGAAATTAAAGGCATAAAAATAGGAAAAGAAGAACTTAAAATATCACTATTTGCGGACGATATGATCCTATACTTAGAAGACCCAAAAGGGTCTACAAAGAAACTACTAGAACTGATAAATGAATTCAGCAAAGTGGCAGGATATAAAATCAACACGCATAAATCAAAGGCATTCCTGTATATCAGTAACAAAACTTCTGAAATGGAAATGAGGAAAACCACCCCATTCACAATATCCTCAAAAAAAATAAAATACTTGGGAATCAACCTAACAAAAGAGGTGAAAGATTTATACAATGAAAACTACAGAACCCTAAAGAGAGAGATAGAAGAAGATCTTAGAAGATGGAAAAATGTACCCTGTTCATGGATAGGCAGAACCAACATCATCAAAATGGCGATATTACCCAAAGTTCTCTACAGGTTCAATGCAATGCCAATCAAAATCCCAACGGCATTTCTGGTAGAAATAGATAAAGCTATCATGAAATTCATATGGAAAAACAAAAGACCCAGAATAGCAAAAGCAATTCTAAGCAGGAAGTGTGAATCGGGAGGTATAGCGATACCAGATTTCAAACTGTACTACAGAGCAATAGTAACAAAAACAGCATGGTACTGGTACCAAAACAGGAAGGTGGATCAATGGTACAGAATAGAGGACACAGAGACCAATCCACAAAATTACAACTTTCTTATATTTGATAAAGGCGCTAAAAGCATGCAATGGAGAAAGGATAGCATCTTCAACAAATGGTGCTGGGAAAACTGGAAATCCATATGCAACAAAATGAAGCTGAACCCCTTTCTCTCGCCATGCACAAAAGTAAATTCAAAATGGATCAAGGACCTAGATATCAAATCAGAGACTCTGCACCTGATAGAAGAAAAAGTTGGCTTCAATCTACACATTGTGGGGTCGGGCTCCAAATTCCTTAATAGGACGCCCATAGCACAAAAGTTAATAACTAGAATCAACAAATGGGACTTACTCAAACTAAAAAGTTTTCTCTCAGCAAGAGAAACAATAAGAGAGGTAAATAGGGAACCTACATCCTGGGAACAAATCTTTACTCCTCACACTTCAGATAGAGCCCTAATATCCAGAATATACAAAGAACTCAAAAAATTAAACAACAAGATAACAAACAACCCTATCAACAAATGGGCGAAGGACCTGAACAGACACTTCTCAGAGGAGGACATACAATCTATCAATAAGTACATGAAAAAATGCTCACCATCTCTAGCAGTCAGAGAAATGCAAATCAAAACCACCCTAAGATACCATCTCACTCCAGTAAGATTGGCAGCCATTATGAAGTCAAGCAACAATAAGTGCTGGCGAGGATGTGGGGAAAAGGGTACGCTTGTACATTGCTGGTGGAACTGCAAACTGGTGCGGCCAATATGGAAAGCAGTATGGAGATTCCTAGGAAAGCTGGGAATGGAACCACCATTTGACCCAGCTATCGCCCTTCTCGGTCTATTCCCTGAGGACCTTAAAAGAGCATACTATAGGGATACTGCCACATCAATGATCATGGCAGCACAATTCACAATAACTAGACTTTGGAATCAACCCAGATGCCCTTCAATAGATGAATGGATTAAAAAACTGTGGCATTTATACACAATGGAGTATTACGCAGCACTAAAAAATGACAAAATCATGGATTTTGCAGGGAAATGGATGGCATTAGAGCAGATTATGCTAAGTGAAGCTAGCCAATCCTTAAAAAACAAATGCCAAATGTCTTCCTTGATATAAAGAGAGCAACTAAGATCAGAACAGGGAAGAAGAGCATGAGGAAAAGATTAACATTAAACAGAGACGAGTGGGGGGAGAGAAAGGGAGAGAGAAGGGAAACTATGGAAATGGAAGGAGACCCTCATTGTTACACAAAATTACATATAAGAGTTTGTGAGGGGAAAGGGGGAAAAAAAAAACAAGGGAGAGAATTAAACAACAGCAGATGGGGTAGAGAGGGAAGATGAGAGGGAAGGGGAGGGGGGATAGTAGGGGATAGGAAAGGTAGCAGAATACAACAGTCACTAATATGGTATTATGTAAAAATGTGGATGTGTAACCGATGTGATTCTGCAACTTGTATTTGGGGTAAAAAATGGGAGTTCATAACCCACTTGAATCAAATGTATGGAAGATGATATGTCATGAGCTGTGTAATGTTTTGAACAACCAATAAAAAAAATAAATAAATAAAAAAAAAAAAAAAAAAAAAAAAAGAGACCCTCACCAAGCTCACCATGGAATTAAGCCTAGACTGGGTAAAATTGCTCCCCTTGCCTTTATTGCACATTAGAGCCTTGCTAAAGAAGCCTTCTAATCTCTCACCTTTCAAAGTCATGTATGGCCATCCCCTCGTTCCTCTTGGGTTGCCTACAGAACCCCTACCCATCTCTGAAACCTATGCCCTGCCCCTCCTCTTCCATCTATGCTCTTAACTCTGGCACTATCAAGACTGCCTCTTTCCTGACCCCAGTCTCTTTCAAAACCCTACTTCCTTAACACCTGGTCAACTTGTTTACTTTTGCCCACGAGGGGAAAAGCCTCCTCTAAAACCAAAATGGTAGGGTCCTGCTCAGGTGATTATGTGCACTTTTTTGGCGGCCAAACTCAAGCTGTTTAATAACCAACTTACCCCATGGATTCACATTTCCAGGCTCAAGCCTGGCACTCCTACACCTTCATCAGAAGAGCCAACGATCATCACCTGTCATTAAGTACTCTTGTCATCCATCCCCACAAGATCCCCTCAAGCTCTGCCTCTCCCATGTCTCCGTTCTTAGCCCAATACCTAATGCTCCCTCTCATTTCTGGACTCTCTTGTGTCCTCTCTTTGCCCTATGTCTGGAGATTCAAAGCAAGTGACCCTAAGGGCCCCCCTCCAGCCAGACCCCCTTCTCCTCCTTACAGACCCCCTACTTTCTTGGATCTGGCCAGTAGTGGGACCGTTGTGTGTTGTCCTTCTGACAAACAACTTAGGTGTCCAGAGAATGGTGACCCCTGAATAAGTGTGAACTACCTTTATCATAAGAGAGCACTTTACCAGTTGCCTTCTGTGCCTAAGGAGGAACATGTGTGTTGTGTTTACCCTCCCAGTTTCATAAGAATTTCAAGTATCAATATTTAAGTTTGAGGCATTTCACATAAAACCTAGAGAGATCTGACTGCTCTCAAAGGGAAATCTGGTAACAATGGGCCACCATCCTCCCTTGGCTGCTTTTGTTCAGAGCATGGGAGAAGCTGCCTTCTTTATTACAAAGCCCATGCTTTCTTGGTGTGACTAGGGAAAGCTGGGAACAGTGATAAGTGAGAGAAGCAAGCTGGTTTGGAAAGTTGGGATATTTCAAGAAAGGTAAAGAGAGAAGCAAGCTGATTTCAGAGACACCCAGGTAGGAGAGTTTGAATAGAGAGGGGAGGGAGCTAGGTCAAACGCCCAAGCCCCCACCCAAGGCTGAACACTTAACCCCCTTGTGCCAACAAGGCAGCTTGCAGACCCAGAGACCCCATTACATTTGGGCTATAAAAATTCCCCGTGCCTGTTCCTTCCCTTTATCATAAAGTTCATTCAGACTCAGGTGGGTAAAAAATTTCTAATCAAGCTTTTAACCAGCTTCTCCTCAGGAATTACCAACTCCTGTCTACTGATGATACCTCCAGTCAAGACTTATGCTGAATGGACTGACATCATTATGGATCTGTGGTGCAAGGAACCTTCATTGATCTGGTTCCTGAAGTTATACTGGTCCTCTCTGCCCTCCTTTGGGGACTCCTACTTCCCTCCTTTCTGATCCTCTCACACATCCCATCCTAGCAGGAAGCAGCTAGAATGAGTCGATGCCCACTCTCATTTAATAACAAAGAGGGGGGAATGTTGGGAGTCACCCCAGTTCCAAAGACTAACTTCCCCATCCCCCGAGAAGAGCCGTCCAATGATGAGCTCTGCTGGCTCACATGATCCTTACCCACCAATCAGACTAGCCCTGCTGGCTCACATGATCCTTACCCACCAATCAGAAAGCATCCCATGCCAACTGTAAAGCCATTAAACAGTTAAACTGACATAACTGTCAAACCACACATGGTTCTATAAATATGCAGAGCTGTTCCTCAATAAATGGGCATTTTCTCCAACGACGAGCCTTGTTTGTTCTTTCAACTCCAACCTAGTCAACATGATCTGCACACATCTTTTCTACCTAATTATCCACACACATCTCTTTCTCTTTCTTCATTAGTTTCTGACATTCTCTATGAACCTCCTTAGTTTAAGTTTTCCATGATCTGGCTCTATTCTCTCTTCCTTCCTTAGGCAACCCATTCTTACTTGTACCCCTTAAATTATGTTTTTCTCTATCTTTTCAGGAAGAATCCTCATGTGCTGATGAAATGTCACCATTGATTAAAGGATAATCTCACAATGTCCTAGTGCCACTGAGGAACTGAAGTGTATTGACTTAATTTAAACACCCACACGTGGCTAGTACCTATGAATGCAAACATCTGAGATCCAAACCTTGACTTATTTTTTTGGTGCAGGGGACAGGGTTACCAGGAATTAAACTCAGGGGCACTCAACCACTGAGCCACATCCTCAGCCCTACTTTGTATTTTATTTAGAGACGGGGGTCTCATTGTGTTGCATAGTGCCTCGCTGTTGCTGAGATTGGCTTTGAACTCGTGATCCACTCCTCAGCCTCCCATAGGGATTACCTGTGTGTGCCACTGCACCTGGCCCAAACTTTGACTTTATAGTCCTATTTCATGGGGTTCATACTCACTGGGATAAAAGATTTGATAATTAAATGTTCCCATAACATTATCATAGAAAATCACCATCCATCCATCTATCCTATATGTATCTACCCAGTTCTATTCAGCTTTCTGTGATGATGGAAACAGTCTATTTGACATGTGGCTAGTGCCACCGAGGAACTGAAGTGTATTGATTTTTAATTAATTAAAATTTAAACATTCACATATGGCTGGTAGCTACGAATGCAAACATCCAAGCTTCAAACCTTGACCTTTTTTTGGCGTTGGGGAGTGGGGTATCAGGGATTGAACTCAGGGGCACTCAACCACTGAGCCACATTTCCAGCCCTACTTCACATTTTATTTAGAGATAGGGTCTTGTTGAGTTGTATAGCACCTTGCTGAAGTTAGCTTTGGACTTGTGATCCTCTTGCCTTATCCTCCCACTGGGATTACAGGTGTGTGCCACTGCACCTGGCCCAAACCTTGACTTTAGTCCTATTTCATGGGGTTCAAACTCATTGGGATAAAAGATTTCATAATTAGATGTTCCCAAGGCATCATCATAGAAAAACATCATAGGAAAAAACATCAGTAAATCTGAACTCTGTAGACCTTTCAAACACTTGTTTTGTGTATTATTTTTTTATCCCAAATTGCATGTTTGGCATAGGGACCATGTTTATTTCAGGGCCCCAGGTATCTAAAAGTCCTGATGCATTCCAAGATACATGAGTTAATTTCATGATTGTGCTTAGCTTCTGTCAAGAGAAAAATCAAGACGGAGGTCAGCTTCTATGAGAAGAGCTGTTTGGTGTGCATGAAGTAGAGCAGAGAGAGGGCATGTTCTAGGGAAGGTGACATTCACTCGTGTCTGAATAGTGTTGTGTTTTACTAAAATACACCCAACTTTTTCCCCACGTGTCATGTTTACTGTTTCTCTATTGACAGTTTTCTTTTGCTACTTTAATGACATTCATTATATCAGTGTCAGTGACTACTCTTATAACATTGTGTGTTACTGTGTAGTTTCTGTGTATTCTGAGGTCATCCATTTTGAAGACAGGTGCCCCAGGTCTTCTATTACCTGATGCCTCTCACTGGCATGAGCCCTACTTCTCAAGGGAAGATATGCACAAGAATCATCACATTTCATGGAAGTTCACATTTTGACTTGGTAGTTGTAGGGTGGGTTTGAGATTCTGTGTTTCTAATAATTTCCCAAATGCTGTTGATGCTGCTTGTCCATGGACCAGGCTTTGAGTAGCAACAGTCTCTTTGCTGCCCAATATTTCCTTACATTTCCTCCAACATGCTTAGATGAAAGATTCTTCAGTTGACCACACACTGAAACCTTAGTATTATAAACAATCAAATCAGTGTTTCAAGCTATATGTTACCTAGAATAATTTAAAATTTTCCTGGATGAGAATATCATCCCCTTTTTTACTTACACAAAATTTAAGGGACATATTGATCATACTGTGTATCTTAGATAGAAATGGTGTCTCTTGAAATTACCTATCTTTGGTGGTGCTGAGAATGGCACAGCTAGAAGCCAAGTCCAAGTGTGGTACAGACCTCAGGAAAACTGGATTAAAAAAAGTTTTCCATTGTCTCCTCTATCAGATAAACACGAGAGGGAAAACCACTCTGAGAATGACCCTGAACTGCTTTTCCATGGTCCTGCCTGGTGATTGTGGGTTTTAATGTGATTTCTATTAATCCAAACCCTGATGTTGTGATTTGCTGGATTTACCTGAATTGTGTTTCCTCTTCCATTAGCCCTGTCTGACCTGGAGCTTGTGGCCCAATCAATTATCTTCATTTTTGCTGGCTATGAGACCACTAGCAGTGCTCTTTCCTTCATTTTGTATGAACTGGCCACCCATCCTGATGCCCAGACCAAACTGCAGCAGGAGATTGATGCGGCTTTGCCCAATAAGGTGAGAAGATGGTACCTGGAGAGGGAGGAGAGAGGCGGAGCCTCAGCAAGACTGCCTCCTCATCCCTTCCTAGGAGGCTTTGTCCAAAATATAGTCACTGATTCTTTTCACCAGCTCTATTTGGAAAAGATCTGAAGAGACAAATGAAGGAGAAAACAGTATTTTGGAGAAAATGCTATTTCCAAAACTACAAGGAATTTTTAAGAGTGAAATTTCAGTTGTACCCATTAACCCATTACCAGTTACCATGATGATACCTAGGAAGTGTAAGCATGTGTCACTCAAGTGTCCAGATCATTGGCTCTGCTGAGCTGTGGCATGAGCTCCTTCCTGGCTGTCTGCTGAGTGAGCCTGGGCTTGGTGGGCAGGCCAACTCTGCTCTGCTCCACACATCTTCACACTCTAGTCATGTATTAGAGAGAAGCTGCCAAGGGATGAGTCAGGTTTTCTGGCTCCTGAGCCAAACACTTTACTTCTACCTTGTGTCCTCTCCAATGTCACACCAGGCATTAGCCACATGTTGTGCCTGCTGTCCTCACACCTCTGCCTAAACAGGGAGTCTATCAGATATCAAGACACCTGGTCTCTGGGGCTGGCATGGCTGGTTTGGAGTGAAGTGGGCACAAAGCTTCTTCAGAGATCACAATGAAGCCCTGAAGAACAACCAGAAGACGGGTCCAGCAACAGAGGGTCGGGCTGAGAGTGGCTTCCTGTTCTCCTTAGAACGTTTTCTGGAACTGAAACTGTGTGACATGGTGCCATCCAATCTTAGCCTTCTTTTGGTGGTATTAGGGTAGAAGTTACCATTTTTCCCAACATTTTTTACATGATATAGTGTGTGTGTGTGTGTGTATATATATATATATATATATATATATATATATATTCAAAGCAGGATTATTCAAGAAAAAACCGGATGTATAATGGGTTATTTCCTCTTTTCTATGTTCTATTTCCTTGAAATAGACATGATTTTTGTAGTGAAAGGTTACAGTGACTTTCACATATTTTACCTGAGTGTAATTGTCATATTCTATTAGTTACTTTTCCTCACATGAGAAAAAGTAGTACATGATGATGCTGAGGATATTACACACTGAATTTGGGATTGTCCCAAAGGTCTCTTATGTACATAACTACTCTGTACTTCTCAATGGGCCATGGACATGGTTGTCAAATGGACATGATTGTTATTATAATGCTTAGGCAATTGTAAGTACTACTCTCCTTCACCATTCTGTTATTCTTGAGACCTCCTAACACTTTAATAAAACTACGCAGATTGTGTTTAAAGTTAGTTCTAAACATGAATTTCAAAAAATCTCTTTTTTTCTCTTCAGGCACCTGCTACCTATGATACCGTGTTACAGATGGAGTACCTGGACATGGTGGTGAATGAAACTCTCAGGTTGTTCCCAATTGCTGGCAGACTTGAGAGGGTCTGTAAGAAAGATGTTGAAATCAATGGAGTGCCCATTAGGAAGGGAACAGTGGTGATGATGCCAAACTATGTTCTTCATCGAGACCCACAGTACTGGCCAGAGCCTGAGGAGTTCCGCCCTGAAAGGTACAGGGCCTCTGGGAAAGGGAACCGCCCTGGGCTAGGGTTGTCCAAGCATGTCCTTGTATTTCTTATCATAGATGACATACAGGTAGCTATGTAATCATTTTTATATATGTCTTTGTATTTTAAGCAGTTTTCCTGTTATAAATATAACATTTTCTTGCAAAATGATATGAATTTGTGACAAGGAACAAAACGAATGCTATGTCCATTCACTATCCTGAATTCTTTTTTTAAAAATTTTAGTTGATTTTTAAAAAAATAAATGACAACAGAATGCATTACAATTCTTATTACACATATGTAACACAATTTCTCATAACTCTGTTTGTATATAAAGTATGTTGACACCAATTTGTGTCTTCATACATGTACTTTGGATAATGATGTTCATCACATTCCACCACCCATGCTAACCCCCTGCCCCCTCCCTTACCCTTCCACCCTCTGCTCTATCTAGAGTTCATCTGTTCCTCCCATGCTCCCCGTTCCTACCCCACTATGAGTCAGCTTCCTTATATCAGAGAAAACATTTGGCATTTGTTTTTTTGGAATTGGCTAACTTCACTTAGCATTATCTTCTCCAACACCATCCATTTACTTTGCAAATGGCCATGATTTTATTCTCTTTTAATGCTGAGTAAAATTCCATTGTGTATATATGCCACATTTTTAAATCCATTCATCTACTGAAGGGCATCTAGATTAGCTTCACAGTTTATTGTGAATTGTGCTGCTATAAACATTGATGTGGCTGTGTCCCTGTAGCATGCTGTTTTTAAGTCTTTTGGGTATAAACCGAGGAGAGGAATAGCTGGGTCAAATGATGGTTCCATTCCCAGATTTCCAAGGAATCTCCATACTGCTTTCCATATTGGCTGCACCAATTTACAGTCCCACAAGCAATGTATGAGTGTACTTTTTTCCCTACATCCTTGCCAACTCTTATTGTTGTCTTCATAATAGCTGCCATTCTGACTGGAGTGAGATTATATCTTAGAGTAGTTTTGATTTGCATTTCTCATATATTTGTTGATTGATTGTATATCCTCTTCTGAGAAGTGTCTGTTAAGGTTCTTGCCCCATTTATTGATTAGGTTATTTTTTTTTTTTTGGTGCTTCGCTTTTGAGTTCTTTATATACCCTAGAGATTGATGTTCTACCCAAGCTGTAGGCTCTTTATTCACCTCACAAATTATTTCTTTTGCTGAGAATAAACGTTTTAGTTTGTTAAATTCTTTAAATAATCATGAATTAATAATATGATCATGTTCTCATAAACATATTTCTATGTATATATAGATATTTTTGCAAAATTAGATTGTATGATATTTTATTTGATTTTTGTTAGCACTTGATAATATATGCATTCAACTTCTGTATGTATGATTTTTGGGGTGGTACCAGTAATTGAACTCATGGGCAGTCGACCACTGAGCCACATCCATAGCCCTATTTTGTATTTTATTAGAGACAGGGTTTGAGTTGTTTAATGCCTCGCTAAATTGCTGAAGCTGTCTTTGAACTTGGGATCCTACTGTCTCCGTCTCCCAAGTCACTGGGATTACAGGCGTGTGCCACTGTGCTCACCCTGTATGTATGGTTTTTGCATCTATAATTTCAACTTATTAAATAAACTTTTATTCTTGTCAGTTTCCCCTAAACAGTCTAATACAATAAGTATTTACGTAGTATTTAAATATTATTAGTTATTATAAGCAATCCAGAGATGATTTAAAATATATTTCAGGATGTGCATAGGTTATACAAGTAGTTCCCCATTGTTTTTATAAGAGACTTGATCATGCAGGATTTTGTTTATTCCGATGCTAAAACTAATTCTCCTCAGATATGGCACCATGACTCTGTGTGTATGCATGTGTGTGTGTGTGTGTGTGTGTGTGTGTGTGTGTCTGTGTTTTCAAATTTTATAGCATGTGCCATAACCTACATAACCACTGTCTCATTTCATTTTATGTATTCACTCTTATACTCCTTATATTTTATGTGTGTTTAGTTTCCTTTACTGTCTCAATTTACCATGATTTCCTTTGAAATAGCATTTATCTCATCTCAAAAAGACCCAAAGATCCTATAGGCTAAGGGGGAAAAAGGTGGAGAAACTCCTATAGGCTAAGGGGGAGAAAGGTGGAAAAACTCCATAGCTTAACAATTCTCATAGCAAAACCACAGCTGGATTTCAATGACCAGCCCAGAAATCATCTTTTACACCACTGCTTGTGGGTGTCTAAGGCACAACTGAAACAAGTAACTGTTGTGGTTTTAATGTTTTGTTGACTTGTCATCTATTGTGGAACCAGGTTCAGTAAGAAAAACAAGGACAGCATTGATCCGTACATATACATGCCCTTTGGAAATGGCCCTCGAAACTGCATTGGCATGAGGTTTGCTCTCATGAACATGAAAGTTGCTCTTGTCAAAGTAATGCAGAACTTCTCCTTCCAAACTTGTAAGGAAACCCAGGTCAGTAGATTTTCATATAAATAATGTTTTATTTCAAGATGTTTTTCCAAACAGAGGGGCCTAGTCACAGAAAAATATATGCTTATTCATCATTAAATTATTAGATTTATAGTCCAGTGAGTCACTTTTGCACCATCTTTGAGATTTTTAGAGTTCATCACCATGGGGGCTCTAAGTCTATGGCTTTATGAAGACCAAAGTGTGTGGACAGTGAACTTGAGCACAGTGTAAATTCATCTCCAAGTCTCCTGGAGAGACCCTGTGCACAGTCGTGAGGTGTGGTGACCACAGGGTTCTGATGTTTGAGAGAAGATCTCCTCACCGGAACCTATAGAACCTCCCTGTCTCAGGCCTTGTACAGGATAAATGTTTATGAAATAATTTTTCAGATAAATGAATAATTTTACTATCCAATCATGACACACCTTAGAGAATGAGTAGGATGAATTCAAAGTACATGATACTAAAAGTAGTTTTATGTTTGTGGAGCATTTCTGGGCATAATGTATCTTCTCTACTTTGCTGTTTTGGTTCCTGGTGTTTCATTCATTGCTTCTCCAAATGCTTGTCTATATGTTACAGATTCCCCTGAAATTAGCCAAACAAGGACTTCTTCAACCTCAAAAGCCCATTATTCTGAAGGCTGTGTGTAGAGATGTAACAATAAGGGGAGCCTGAACTTCCCTAAGGATTTGTGCATTGTTATCCTCAGAGCCTGGGACCCATAACATCAGAGAACAAAAATGTATTTTGTGAAGAAAACTCAAAATGAAGATTGACTCTATATTCCTCAATTGATGAATGATAAGAGATGCTGGACCTTTGCTGAGCTTGCTCAAGGTCTTTGCAGAGTATTATCTATTTTTTGATGGAAAGGAGGTGCCCACCTCAGTGCCAGATGTAAAGACTCACCCTTTCTGGGTCTAATGGTCTCTCTCCTCTCACTGCCAGTTAGTCCTGGCAGCTCCTCTTGAGCTCTGATCAGAGAATCAATAATTATCACCAAATTTGTCAACAATTTTTAAGGAAAATGAGGGTGGTTGTGGTGGCTTTTGTAGTGACATTGATATATGATGCGTTCTTTGAAATATGCTGTGATAAGTTTTATAATGAGAAAGTCAATAAACATATCCTTATAAAATTTATCTGAAGCCTCTATGCCCATTTAAGGGGATATATAGTACTGAATCAGTGAAAGTCAAAGCTCAATCTTTTGATCATCACAATCACTGAATACATGGAGCTTTTTCAGAAATTCAAATTAAATAGTAAGATAGATACAGTTAACCCACTGTGATTTTTTGCATTGTTGGAAAAGTATATTCATAGTGTCCTTCTGCAATTTTTGAAGCACATAATTTGTAACACTCTACTGAGGTAGTTATTACTGTATCTCTAGTTTAGATTTCATATTCCCACCCTATCTCCCTTATTGATTCTGGAAAGCAAGAAACATATTTGTAGTCCATCTTCAACTCCTAATGGTGCAGCCTTTATTCATTTATTTAATTATTTATTTGTTTTGCTACCAGGGATTGAATCCAGAGGTTTTTAACCACTGAGCCACATCCCCAACACTTTACTGTTTGTTCTAATTATTTATACATGACAGAAGAACACATTTTGTCACATTATACAAAAATGGAGTACAACTTCTTATCCTTCTGGTTGTACATGATGTAGACATACACCAGTCATGTAACTATATATACACATAGGGTAATGACCAATTCTTTCTACTACATTCCACATATATATTATATATTATATGTTATATGATATATGATATATATTTATTGATACAGGTTTTAGCTATGATGCTCATGGTATCATTGAGTTTTGACACTAGTTTTGAACTCATGATCCTCCTACCTCAGCATATAGAGTCTTGAGGATTACAGACAAAGAATAAGTTGTCCTACTCTTTGAGATTAGTAAGGAAAGACTCTACCAAAATAGGTGCTATAAGAGCTGGATTTTGGAGGCTCAGCAGGAGTCTTTTATGAGGCACAAAAATATTCTAGGCAGAGGAACCTGTGTGGGCAAAGATATATGGATGGAGCTTGTGTTGACAAAGTTCTCATGTTTTGTAAATACACAGGTATGGGACTGGGGTTGTGCTCAGAGATAGAATGCTCACCTACCATACATGAGACTCTGGGTTTGATCCTCAGCATCACAGAAAAATAAAATAATGATATTGTGTCCACCTATAACAACAACAAAAACAAAAATACAGCAACAGGAGATTAATGCCAGTGGCTTCACTTGAGTTTCTCATAATATCACATAACCTTTGGCACTATTGATTACACAGTGATTTCTTAATTTTCCACAAAATAAAAATTGAAAGAATTACAGGAGTCCCATGCCGGATACAAAATCCAGGTCTAGCCACTCACCACATCCCCCAAAATCCAAAGAGAAATCGCAAAAATCAAGAAAAGAACTTTAGTCAATTTAGCTACACCAGAAAGACAAGGGGATCCATGTTTTAAGTCATGTCTTTCAGGTGCTGGCATGACCCGAAGGTTTAAATAGAAACAGAATCGGGACAGTGGGGAAGAGGTATGCATTGTTAAGCAGTCTTGTCCAAACTATCTCACTTCTAGCACTGTTAGGTGGCTCCTGAGAAGTCCTTATCACTTGAAAGGAATAAATTTTATTTATTGTTCAGGATGTTTATCTACCAGACCTGGAATCCTAAAAGAGGCAGTGTGGTCCCATGAGATGATTGCTCCTGTTAAGGGAATAAACTCCTTTTGTTTATCTGTCTAAAAGTCTCTGACTTTCCTGGAAGGAAATGAACAATGACTGAAGACTTCTGGGAACCACCCTGGGGTTCTGAAACAATATACTGTAAAAGCTGACAGTTGAGGGGCTGGGGTTGTGGCTCAGTGGTAGATCACTTGACTGGCATGTGTGAGGCACTGGGTCTGACCCTCAGCACTGCATAAAAATAAATAAATTAAACAAAGGTGTTTTGTTCATCTACAACTAAAAAGAATATTTTTTAAAAAGCGGAGAGTTGAATGCCCCTTCAGTCTTGCCTCAATCTTCAAGGGGGATAAGATAGATTAGATAAATTTGTAATCTATTGCTAGTTTTTAACTGAGCACTCCTTAAATTATTAACATGTTTATGTGCAGAGCTGAGCAGTCAACAAATATTTAGAAAAGGATATGGAATGAAGGCAGAATGCCAAGCTTTATCTTGCTTTTAGTTACTCATTGTACAGCTGCAGGCCCCAGAGTCCTTGTCTTTACCGAAGGCAGCATCTTTAAGTCCCTGTTTTCAAACAAAGGTCAAAGTAGGAGAGTGCATGATTCTTTGCCAACTGCAAAGAAGACACTTGACCCCTCTAATTCCAGGAGATGCAAAGGTGGCTTTTCCACTGGATTCATCTCTGGCCTCACCTCCTTCCCCAGCACAAAACTGGCCTCACTGAATCATAGCTTGTCACAGAAGGGACACTGTGCAGGCACATTTCTGCAAAGGGCAGCCCATATGGCTGAAAGAAAGATACAGAATTCAAAACTGATGAAGGAAAGTGGTGAAGAACTTGACCCTGAATTCTTCTGTAGAGACCCGGGTCCTCCTGGCTATCAGCCTTATGCTTTCTATCTGTGAGTCACTGTCCAGCCTTTTCTCCTCCAGAAGCCTGGAGTTGGTGGCCTAATCAGGTTCCTGTTTTCCTTTACTATTTGGAAGATCAAAATAGATGATGGAATTGAAATTGCTATAAACCCTTAAGAATTTTCTATTGATCTTAGGCAGACTGCTCGAGCTCCTCCCTGTCCTGAAATCCATATTCCTGTGGGTTTAGGGATTTATGGTGAGGTGTGTTCCCAGGAATAATCTGATTGGCTCTGAGTTTGCACCTAGAGTGATGAACCAGAATTCACCATATACAGCTAATGGGTAAGTTCTTATCACATGCAGTGGGAACCTCGCCCTTTTAAGCTTTGAGAATTCTGGGGAAAACCAGTTTGCTTGGATTTTTGTCTCTTCATCTTCTAGGCTTTCTGGAAAAAGACATTCTGAAGGACTATACCTGTTAATATGGTGATTCCTGCACCCTCCTGGCTGTAGAACAATTTGTACAATGCACCATAGCCCCTCAGACTCCCTGGGAGGCTGACTGAACAATTCCCTCTTTTCTGTGAACCTTTCCTAGCACATCACTCCCTCCTAAAACTCAATTTTTCCACCCTGAAATTCATAGACCTTTTTACATCTAAATCATGAGTGTCTAGAACAGAAAAAACTGACAGAAATTTTAAGAAATTTTATTCTTTCCTTTTGTATTATCTTTCCTTTCTCTGGGAGATTAGCATCATAAAGAGACTTATTTACCCCCCATATAAAAATCTACTAGAAGCCTGAAAAACACCCCAAACCCAACTGGGCTTTTCTTTTTTCTTTCCATCTACACTCCAGCATGAAAGCATGAATCTATACCATCTAGTAGGGAAATTGCTCTTAATGGGATGCTGGCATCATGTAACAGAAGGAAAGAGGATATTTTGATGTGTGGGTAGGAGAGATTCCACACAGGCCATGTGTGACTTCTGTCCCAATTTCACTCTTAAGAATAATGAATCACAATAGCATGAAAAAGGAAAATAGAGATATGGCTTTGAGTCTCTAAAAGAAAAGTACTAATTCAGGGTGTTGTGGCAACATAATCCTCTCTGATAACATTTTCTAATGAGTTGATGTAATTGAATTTTATTGTATTTAATGGCAGGATTTGTACAGAATATATGAAAACTACACTGCCTGAAACATTCTCCTCTAAAAAGCAGCAGCAAGTTCTTATTGAAACTGTCTGGAACACATTATGGGTTCTTATTTTATATTGCATATTTTCTTCTCAGTCAACAGGACAGTTCCTGAACTTTGGAGGGTCCCCCTCCATGTAGATGAGAGGAATTACAGAGCGTGCTGGGCCATTTGTCCATGCCACAGTTTTCTCCTCTGCCACTACGTGGCCACTTTTGCAGAACTAGCTGTTTCATGGTTAAAATAGCTGCCAGGACTCTCTTGTACACCATTTATTTTTTCCATATTTCTCTCATCTTTTGGGATGGTGGGGCAGGGGTTGTATGACATAGAACACTCTGGCATGGGGCTGTGAGTATGACACATCTGAGTTGCTGGCCAGCCAGGCCAAAGGATCACCAGCCTTTGTGGGTTTTCATACAAAGGGAGTTGATGCATGGGGGTCAATAAACAAACTGTGCTGTGACTGGCCACCTTGGTGAACATGAGCATGCCTGGCTCTGCGCTGCTGTCTGAGCATCACCAGTTGGCAGAACAGACTCAATGAGAGGGAGAATGGCCTGGAGATGATTCCTCAGTCATTCATTCCTTGCTGTGGCACTCAGAGGACATAGGGAACTCAGTCTTCCCTCTGGCTCAACTCAACCAGATTGTCTGACAACAGACTTGGGTGACACTCAACATGGCTCATATTTGTGTAAGGTAGTGGGAAGTCTCATTGTTTCAAAATGGTACATTTGCCATTCAACAGAAGAATATTATTACTGCTTCCAAGGATCCATATGAAGTCAATTTTAAAGAATGGCTGGATGTTGAACTGGGAGCATGGCATGCAAAGAAGGAAAAGCCCAAAAGTTTTATTACCAAGTTGTAAGAAAAAATGTCACCAGAGGCTCCAAGTGGGCCCTTCTGTGATTGAATAGACTGTGTTAAGCAAAATATCTTCATCAAAGTAACATCAAAATATCACACACACACCCTTTTTAGACTGGGAAATACTACATTAAGGAAGGGCCAACATACCAAAGAGACATGCAAATGAAATGCCCTGGCAGAATGCCAGGCTGGACCTTGCAGGAGCACTCAAGTCTGGGAATGTGTATTGAGTATAAACCTAAGAATTGGAGCATGGAGTCTCAACTTCTCTTAGCTCACCATTATGACTTTGGGGTAAGGGGGGCTCTCTAAATGGAGTTGGGAAGAAACGAATGTGCTCACTTTCTCTCACTGTGAGTTGGAGTTCCTCAATAAGGATTAACTGGGGGCAACTGTAAGCAGGTAGGGTGTTGGTGGAAGAGGTGGGTCACTGGGGGCCTGGCCTCAGGGTATGCATTTTGTCCCTGGTTAGTGGAGTCTCTGTCTGCTTCCTGATGCCACGTCCTGAGCTGCTTTATTCTGTCACACTCTTCTGCCATGTTATTCTGCCTCACCTCAGACCACAGCAACAGAGATGTATGAACTGAGACCTCTGAAACTGTGAGCCCAGTAAATCTTAGTTTTCTACATGTTTCTTGTCAGGGTCACAGTAGTGAAAAAGCCAGCTAAACTAATCACATCAACATGGTTAACTTAAAGGTGACTGGTGCCTTGAACTTCCTAATTTCCCCAGTATTCTAGGGAGATTCATGAGAGAAATGAAAAAGATCTGGGAAAAAATAATGAGTGAAGTGTCCTTGCGAATGTCCCTGGGAAATGCACTCACTTTCTCTCAGCTTTGGTTTTTTTCACATCCAGGTGGAGGGAATGATTCAAAGTTGGCAGGATTTCAGAAACAGTCCTTGCACATGAGAAAATGATACAGAAAGGTAGATTTCATATTCATACTTCATATTCATACTCAAGGATAATTAGTGAAACTGTGGCACACACCAGTAGTCCCAACCACTCTGGAGGCTGAGGCAGGAGAATCACAAATTCAAGGTCATTATAGAAAACATGGCAATACCTTGTCTAAAAAAAGAGGATAATTTCTTCAATATGTACAATACTTAAAGAAAATTCAAGATGGTCTCTAAATTCCCTTTTCTAGTATCCCATTTATTTTCCTCTTCTTTGCCTTTGGATGTCTTAGAATTAAGAGCTTCCCTCTAACTGCCAGTTATGGACCATATTCCAGTCTGATTTCAAGGGATTGGAATCATTGGTTCCTCAATTAGAAGCAGGGTTCAATATTTTCAAAATAACAATATAAATTCTCTTGTTTCTCCACCCAGGGTTTTTGGCAGTATGACATCCAATGTCATGAAAAGTATGGGAAAATGTGGGGGTGAGTATTTTGGAAACTTCCCTTGGGTAGACTTGTTGGATGTGGCACTCCAGGGCAAGAGGACAATGCCATCCCAGAGCTATTACTAGGAATTAATTATCATAAAGCTCTTAGGGGCTCCTCCTCCTGCCAAGGGTCCCATATTTCACCAAGTGTCAAGATTCATGGCCAAGAATGTCATACTTCTGACTTTTCTCAGTCTCTGATGACCCAAAAACTCTTGGCCTCACCTTCTCTCCAGTGCCCAGCCTCTACCCCCTTTTCCATTTTTCTTCATTAGGAGCCTTTAAAACTACATAGGAGGTATTAAGTCAGACCTTTCTAAAATGTGCACCATGCCTAGCTTTATCTCCTTTCAAGTTTATCACTTTATTAAAAGTGACCTTTATATAAATTTGAGGGTTATTATGTACATTTAAAAGAAAAGATGAGAGAGAGATGAACAGATTAGGAAATGATATAATCTCTGCTCTCCTTTATTTTAACTTTCTCTGCAAATGTAAAATCTTGGGGATTTCATTTGTTTTTAACTGTCAATTAGGAGTTTTCAATAGAAGTGTACACAGGGATTTCTCTGCCTACCCCATTCTACTGACTTTGATGAATGGATGTCAAGTACATTTTTAAACCACTGTGTTTCCATGACCTTGTGTACTTCATAATCTGCTAGGGTGATATCAGCTAATTTCAGCAGCCATTTTCTTAATAATGCTTGGTGAAAGCAGCTCCAGAGGTATTATTGTAGTTCTTGTGTTCTATAAGCAAGTGGGAGAAGGCTTTGCCTCTTCCTCCCTCTTCATCTTCTCTCATCAAGTCCTCAAAACTGCAGAGCTGGCCACATCATCCTGCCTAACTGGCATGGCCCATAAAGGCCATATGATTGAGTGGAAAGAGCACGCAGGGCTGAGTCTCCACTGATACACCCCCAGCTGTCTCTTGCATCTTACGCATTTGTAAGAACTTAATAATTTACTTGTCATTAATTTTTCTCTAATCTAATAACCTTTCACATCAGAAGAAATAATTGAAAGCATAAACAGAGAACCTTCAGAAGGGTATAAAATCTTTGTCCCCTGCACTTCATTTACAGTGTTAATATTCATGATATAAAAAGAACTCAATGATTTTAACACCAAAAAACCAAATAACCCAATCAATAAATGGGCAAAAGAACTGAGCAGACCCTTCTCAAAAGAAGAAATACAAGAATGACCAATGAATATAAGAAAAAATGTTCAACATGTCAAGCAATTGGAGAAGTGCAAAATTATTTTCCATGCTTTTATAATTATGTCAAAGTGAAACTTATTATATGGATAAATAAAAAGAACTAATGACAAATTTCAAATGACCTTTTGTCTTTATGTCCTAGAAGAGATATTTTTTGATTCATTATAAATATCTCATACTTTATAATCCTGGGAAAACCAGAGCCTCAGGGATTCGATTCTCCTCTAACTGTGGGTGGAGTTGTGTTTTGTGCTTAGATGTTCCCCATCATTAACCAATATGGAGACGCATTGGTGAAGTACCTGAGTCAGGAAGTGAAGAAAGGCGAGACTGTCACTGTGAAGGAGTAAGTAGCAGGCAGCTCTGGGGTTCTGAGCTATTTTAAGACCTTCCAGTAGCCTGCCAGGGAACTGAAATTACCACTGTTGAGCTACTCCCCTGAACAGACAAAAGCAAGTGTGTGGAGTCACAACCACAATGGGCCACCCAAGGAGGAGAGGCTCCTAGGATGAGGGAGGGTGCTGGGACATCTGTGTACAGAAAACAGAATTAGTTTATCTGCTTGATCTTCAATGTGAATATTATGTAAGTCAAAACTTGTTTTCCAATGAAGAACGTGATCACTCAGAAGTTGAGGGTGGAGCATAGGGAATGTTGGTTATGGGAAGTTTCTGGTACCTATTGAGCAGGGATAGAAAGATACAATGCAGGGCTAGGATTGTAGCTCAGTGGTAGAGTGCTTGCCCAGAATGTGTAAGGCACTGAGTTCTATCCTCAGCACCACATAAAAATAAACTGATAAAATAAAGTCATGCTGTCCAACTAAAAAAAATTATTTAAAAAAAATTTTAAAAAGAAAGATACAATGCAGGCTATGGAACAACAAATCTCTTCATGGTTGTACTGAGAATATCAGCAAAATACAAAATATGAAATATTTCCACCACTTCTTCCTCCAGTCTCAACGGAGATAAGGTCCTGAAAGAATACGGATTACAACTACCATATCATTTGTTTTATAAAATGGGTTATTTTGACCCATGAACAACCACTGATACTGTCTTGGGAAATCTGAGAGAATATGTTCACCAAGTTGTGAGACCATCCAAGTACATTTTGAGGAGATTTTCAATGTTTTAATTGAGGATATTCTTACTCATTCCCTTTTGTGAGATTCTGCCCTTGGGGCCACCTTGGGTCTTGGAGTGCAGGACCTCTCAGAAGCTGTAGCAGTGGGTGCAGAGAAGGGGGGACAATGTTTCTGCCTCTCAGAACAGGATGTTGCTGTTATGTGATGTGCTAGAGAGGAATCAGCTCTGGGCACAGACTGTGCTTAGGCAGGACCTAGGTCAAGGTCACCTATCTTGGATCCCCTAGCAGGAGTCAATTATAACACCCTGGTCCTGCTGAAGCTCTGTACTTCATCATCTTTTATCATCTACATTCCACTCTCTGATGTAATTTATCTGATTATGGGTGTCTGTCTCTCTGTGACTGAACTCCTTGAGCTCACTACCCTAGTGTCCCTAACTCCCCTGGAACAGGGGCAGGTGCCTCATGGCATTTGATAGGAGCATGGACTAGTCATTTGTTCAACAGATATTTCTGACAGTGTGTGAATGTGCTGGTCGCACTTCTTCCAGCATGTGTAGTAGGAGAGTAAAGCAGTACAGATTAAAATTTTACATTTCTTTCTCTACTCAGAATTTTGGGGAGCTACAACATAGTTGTGATCATTAGCACATCCTTCGGAATTAATGTCAATTCCCTCAACAATCCACAAGATCCATTTGTGAAAAAAAGCCAAGAACATCCTTGGTTCAGATGTCCTCCTTCCAATTTTTCTCAATTTAGTATGTGGATTACCGTTTCTTTTAAAATAACAACTTCATTAAGATATTATTTACATACTTTTGATTCCTTAAAATGTAAAATTCCATAATTTTTAGCATGTTAAATGATACATGCAGCCATCACCATTTTCAAAACTCAGAAATCTCATTATCTTTTAACTGTCAGCTTTCAAAATCATTTACCCTAAACAAACACTACTCTATTTTCTATCTCTTTAGCTTTGCATATGATGTATACATTATAAAAATGGAGACATGTAATATGTGGTCTTTTGTGATGCAAAGTGATTTCATTTAGCATTCTGTTTCCAAGTGAAATATATATCAGTACTTCATGTTTATGGCCATATAATATTCCATTGTATAGATATACCACAATTTAGTTATCTTTTCATCAGTTTATGGACATTTGTGTTATTTACACCTTTTGGCTATTGTGATTGATGCCGTTATGAACATTAGTGTGAAACTTGTTTGTGAACTCTAGTTTTCATTTTTTTTTCTTTTTTTCCTAGTTTTCAATTTTATCTGAGTGTATACTCAGGAGTGAAATTGCTGCCTTACAAAGTACTTCTGTCAGTGTTTTCCATAATAGCTGTATCATTTATATACTTTCCAAAAATGTGTGAAAATTCCAATTACTTCATTTATTTCCTAACACTTCATGTTTCCATCTCTTATTTTAGACATTGTAGTGGATGCGAGATGGCATCTTATGTGGTTTTTATTCGCATTTTCCTGTTGGTTACTGATACTGAGCAATGTTAATCACTTTTTATTTATTCTTTTTAGTTATGCATGATATGTTTATAAAAGCATGAAGCATACCTTATTCTAATTAGGATCCCAGGCTTGTGGATGTACATGATATGGAAATTCACTATTAGGTATTCAACTATGTACATAGGAATGAAAAGTCAGATTCACTCTTTTGAAGAAATATCTATCCATGTCTTTTGCCCACAATTACCTGAAGCATTTGTATTTTTGTTTTGAGGCTTAAGAATTTTACTGGTGTGAGTCTGTACCATATACAACCAGAGGAAGGACATCTTGTGCTCCACTTGTGTACAATGTGTCAAAATGCATTCTACTGTCATGTATAACTAATTGGAACAAATTAAAAATAAAAGAAAAAAAGAATTTTTAAATAAACTAAGTGAAAAATAATTATTCATATATTCTTTACACAGTTTCTTATCAGATTATGCTTTGTAACATGTTTGTTCTTTTCTGTAGATATCTTTTCACTTTCTTGATAGTGTCCTTTGAAGCACAAAATTTTTAGTTTTTTGCAGTTTATTCATATCATGGGAGGTACTACATATCCCAACCATTAAAATGAATGAATTGGATTTCAAAATCTTAAAATGTATTAATCTCAAAGCTGTAGTGTTCACAAAAGAAAGCAATTGACAGTAGATGCATGCATACTGATGCCATTTATATAAATGTTAAAAACTCAACAGGTCTTGGAAACCTAGCTCAATAGAGCTAGTATTGTGGCAAGCATCATTTTGGAGACTTAGTTTTTCCTTGCTGCTGAATCATTTGCTCAGCCTGCAGCATCAGATTCTTTAGCTCTTTCCATGAGGGTAGCTTCACCATTGGGTCTCTCTGGGCCATCTTCTTTCCCCTCTTCCTTCAAGAGTTTCTCTTGGTGGAGAATCACGTCTGGCATTTCTGGGTCAATACTCAGTCATCTGAACCTTGGTTCTAGGTCCTCCATGCCTGATGGCACATTCAAGTACCCAAAGAGGAAGAAAAGCTCCTTCTGGGAAAATACAAGCATGACCTCTGCCCCACATTATGACTGGATCTGGTCCTCTCCATTGACAAGTTTGTAAATCTTTCCACCAAACTTGGCCTAAAGGGCCTGTTGTTGTGAAAGACCTGTGTTGCTCTGCTGCAGTGTGACACTCTGAGTCACAGTTTTAAAAATTAAAAATTGAACAGAGTATGATTGAGGTTATTTGGGGGGGGGTCGTAGTCCTATCTCCCCCTTTTAATTTTTGTAATTGTAGCTTAATAGATAAACAACCTTGATTTACAATAACTTGACCTTGAGTGTTGTAAGGAATATGTGTTTTATGGTCAACATGAAACTCTTGGCAAAATTGTTGAAAAGAGGAGCTAACATAAGCTGGTGCATTATGTTTTAATTTGTAAAGAACATCCTAATACTGCAAAAGCAGCTAGCAATGAGAAATAGCATGTTGAGTATTTTCTTTTGCATGAGCTGTGGCAAAGATAAATCTTGAATAAATGTCTACAATTACATGTACATAAAATTGCTTACTAAATTGAGGAATGTGAGTTACATCCATTTGCCATAACTGATTTGGTTTTAATCCATGGGTACTTACCACAGATGGTAAAAATTGAGTGTGTATAACACATTGGGGGCAGTGACATACAAATTGACAAAGTTGCTCTCTAGTAATATTAAATTTTTTATGTAAGCTAGGAGCATTTTGATGATGCAAAGAATGCAATGCTTCTGCACAGTCATATGAAGATATTTGCTGACAAACAGCAACCAATTTATCAGTCTTATCATTACATGATGTTAAAGGCCCTGGAAGATTAGTGTGGGGCCATATGGGGCCTATAAAACATGGGTGTTTTTGCATTTGTACTGTCCTTTGGAGGGTATGAAACAAATTAAATAATTCTTGTGATGGTGTATACCCAATAGTTGAAGTTTCAATATTTTTTGCAACTCAAACTGCATATAAACTGTCAGGATAAATATTGATGGACTCATTTGCAAAAAAGACATAAAGCACAAATGAGAGCTTGAAGTTCTGCTCATTGGGCAGAAGAAGATAAGATTTGTACCACCTCTCTATGAGCATGACTATAAAACCTGCTTTCCCTGAGCTTGAGCCATCAGTGAATACCAGTAGTGCTCCATCTATTGGATGTGCATACACAATCTTTGGAAAAATAAGTGTAGTTACAAAGGCAAATTGAATAATTTTATCACAAGAATAATGACTTTCTATCTGAGCAGAAAAATTAGCAAAAGCTACTTGCCAATTATTAGAAGTTTGGAAAAGCCAATCATTCTGTTGGGCAGAAAATGGAATGATTATAATATTAAGTTCTGATCCAACCAGCTATAAAACTCTGCCCTTGATAACTAATTGAGCAACAAAATCATGAAAAGGAGTTAAAGACCTTTGAGAAGAGTAAGCTAAATGAATCCACTCAATAACTCCCATATTGCTCCTGTAGGAGATTAAGTAGTGGTGATATCAATAAATATGAAGGCCCTTGTGGGTTAATTCTAATAAGGTGAGCGTTTTTAATAGCAATTTCAACTTTCCTCAAAGCCATTCTTACTTCTGCTCTGAGCTGATGAAAAGCTGGAGAAGGCTCTCCCTGTAATATCTGGAATAAAGGACTTAAATCTGAAGGAGTTGGATTTAAAGATGGCCTCAGCCAATTTATATCACCTAATAGTTTTTGAAAATCCTTAAGAATGTCAACTCCTTGACTCTAATTTGTATGTTTTGAGGACAGAATTTACGCCCTTCAATCACATGACCTAGATATTGAAAAGGAGATATCCTCTGTACATTTTGAGGTGCCATGCACAAACACATTGCTGTGAGTGAGGTCTCTAACTGGGCAAAGAAATTTAGGAGTACATCTAATTAACATGAGCTCAAAGTATATAATCCATAAAGTAAATAATATATGCATCAGGAAATTTCTCCCTCACAGGCATGATGGTGTATGCCACAAAATTTTGACAAAGGGTAGGACTGTTACACATTCTCTGAGGCAACACTTTCCAGCAATATCTTTTAACTGGTTTTTTAAAAATTTATTGCTTGGACACTAAAGACAAATCTTTTGCAGTCATCTGGCCATAATGGTATAGAAAAGAAACAATCTTTTAAATCTACTACTATTAAAAGATAATCCAAAGGGATAGCTGTAGGAGAAAGAAGCCCTGGTTGTAAGGCTCCGTGGGCTTGATAACACAATTAATTACCCTGAGATCTTGTAATAATCTCCAGTTGCCAGATTTTTTTCTTAATTACAAAGTTGTTCCAAGGACTGAGCATAGGTTGTAAATGGCCTGCCTGAAGTTGTTCCTGAACTAACATGTGGGTATTTAAAGTTTTTCCCCTGCCAAGGGCCACTGACTAACCCAGATTGGCTCTTCTATGAGCCAATGAATTTTTTTCTGCTGTTCTCTGCGTTGGGGATAAAGTTAGGGGAACTATCAAAAGTTTTGGCTGGGTGCATTAGTTAGTCTCTCTTGGGAAGATTGAGTTGTAGGTAAATACCCTTGTAAATTTTCCTCTATTTCCCTAGGGAAAAAATGTTTGATTAAGTCCCCCCCAAAACATGATAAAATTTGAAGTTACTATTAACAAACCTAAGCTGCTCAGAATATCATAGCCCCACAAATTTACTTCCAAGAAGTCTAAAACATAAGCCTTGAAAATTCCAGAGTTACCATCTTTATTGTCCCAGTGAAGATATTGAGCACTTTGTGCAGGCTGAGAGATCTGACCTATCCCCTCCATGTTGGCAGGCGCAATATGTAAAGGCCACCTCTTAGGCCATAATCTACTAGATAGAACAGAGCTATCATCCCCAGTATCTATGGTACCTGAATTTTTTATGATTAACTTTAAGATCCAGTAGAGGGCATTCTTGCTGAACTAATTGAGCCCAGTACACTTGGTCTGGGGACCCAGAAGTTGAGGTCTACTCTGGGCCATCCATGGAGTGACAAGGCAGGAGTATTAGCTGTGCCAATCATCTCTTAAAGAGAGCTAAGTAGCGGGCTCTGACTGCACAATAATTTCAATTTTATCTCTAAAGTTTGAATCAATCACTCCTGGCAGCACCTGAATTCCCATTTTAAAGTAGTTTCACCCCCAAACTCAGCCTATGCTATTTGGGGTAATAGTCCATGAACCCCAGTAGGGACTCGTTTAGCCACATTTCAGGCATTAAAGTAACTCCCAAGGTTGATCATAGTGTACAGTCTAGGTGGAGTTGGCTGCTAATACTGATGAGCTGGCATGGCCAGTCCTGATGACGTCAGAGTCTGCAACTCCTCTTCCAGTGTATATTGCAGTGCCCCTACAGTTTGGTGGGCCCAGAGCAGGCCCAGCTCTCAGTTTTCTGGCCCCAAAGAAGGCAGAGGTGAAGGCTGAATTGGCTGTGAACCACCGCTGCCATATCTATCCAAAACTTCCCATGCCATGCAGTCATCTACCTGTTAGTGCCACCTGTGCAAATGGGAGAGGTCTCTGCCCTATTGTGCAGAGATCCATAGTCCCAAGCCATTTGCCCAGTTCTACCAAAATTGGAACAGCACTCATGAGAATGGCACCTCTGAGACTGAGGTTGTAATACCCGCTTTAAAGCTGCGGCGAGCATTACGCCCTGTAGCTGTGTGTGACCCACATCCACACAAAGGCAATGAACTTGGAGACCATCCCCCTTTTTCAATGGGGTTGAAGGATTTCTTGACAAACTTTATTTATTTATTTATTTTTATTTTTATTTTATTTTTTTATTAGTTGTTCAAAACATTACAAAGCTCTTGACATATCATATTTCATACATTTGATTCAAGCAGATTATGAACTCCCATTTTTACCCCATATACATATTGCAGATTCACATCGGTTACACATCCACTTTTTTGCATACTTTGTTAGCATTCTCAAATGCTAGCTGCTTGACTAGGTACTCAGAGGCATGAACACCATGAAGTAGGATTATAAAGTCAAGGTTTGGGCCAGGAACAGTGGCACACACCTGTAATCCCAGTGGGAAGCTGAGGCAAGATATTCATGTGTCCTCAGCAACAGTGAGGTGTTATACAACTCAATGAGACTCTGTCTCTAAATAAAATACAAAGTAGGGCTGAAGATGTGGCTCAGTGGTTGAGTACCCCTGAGTTAAATCCCTGGTACCCCACTCCCCAATGCCAAAAAAAAATTTAAGGTTTGAAGCTCAGATGTTTGCATTCATAGCTACCAGCCATATATGAGTGTTTAAATTTTAATTAATTAAAAGTTAATACACTTAAATTCCTCAGTGGCACTAACCACATGTCAAATGGTCAGTAGGCACATGTGTTTGGTGGTTATTGTATTGAAACAAACTATAGACCATTTCCATCATCACAGAGAGCTGAATAGAACTGGGTAGATACATATAGGATAGATGGATGGATGGATGGATGGATGGATGGATGGATGGATGATGGATGGATGGATGTATATGCACATGTGAACACAAAAGTATGTACACTGGAGGGGCTGCAGTTATGGTTCAGTGGTATAGTGCTCACCTCCCATGTGCAAGGCCCTGGGTTTGATTCTCAGTACCACATAAAAATAAATAAATAAAATGAACATAATGTGTCTGTCTACTACCAAAAAATGAATATTTTAAAAAAATATACACTGGGGCTAGGTTTGTGGCTCAGTGGTAAAGCACTCACCTAGCACACATGAGGCACTGGGTTTGATCCTCAGCACCACATAAAAATAAAATAAAAGTATTGTGTTCACCTACAACTAAAAAAGATATTTTCAAAAATATGTACACTGGCAGGCTGTAGTAAGCCCAGCCCTCATCTCTAGAATTAATTGTTCAACATTCAGGAATTTTTATCATATGATTGTCAAGACACTGGGTACCCAAAATTAGAACTGCAATGGGAGTATTTGTGTCACAGAAATAAGCTCTAAATTCGAAAATTTCTTTTGAAGGAGAGAGAAAAATAGTTTATATCACTGGATGTGAGTAGATACAGAAATATTTCTTTCCTCTGCTTCATGTAGAAGTATTTCATGTTAATAATCTTGTCTGCTGAGAGTATCTAAAAGCAAAAATCTACAAGATGATCACAGGTTTTGATTTCTAAATTCAATTAATTACTAAATAAATAAATAAATAAATAAAACCCTAAGATCCATGGAAAAATCACTGCTTCCAAAGTGGTCAGGAGAAACAGGGCAGAAACCTAAAATATCTTAAATCAGAAAGCAAGAAAATACTTGGAAAATAAATGAAAAGGGCACAGAATACACTGTATGTTCCTATAATGTGGATACATGTCAGAGAATGTACAAGACCTAGAGCAAACCTAAGGAACTCTGTAGACTTCGAATGATAGAGGTTCAATACAAGTTCCTGAACTGTGACAAATATAAGTCTCTGGTGGTGGACATTAAGAGTGAAGCAGTATATTCAAGACTACATGGAGAACCTCTATGTTTTCAGCTCAATATTGCTATGGATGTATAATTTCTCAGAATAAACAGAAGCTACTTTTTAAACAAACACAAGGAAAGGTGACAAGAATAATAGAGGACTCAAGAGCCTACATGAAAGGGGTTCCAGTGGACAAATAAGGGAGAAATTGAGCATCAAATAAAAATATTAAGAAAATAAGTTGAATAAAAATACCATGCTAGTGAAAGAAATACTTGTTTATATCAGCTTCAACATTGAACATGGCTCTAGTTGTGCTTCCAGAAAGTTCCTCAGGCTACTGTATATAATATCCAAGCACGGCCTTTCTGCAACTTGGTAGAAATGCTCTTCTTCCTGGAAAACCTGCTAAACATTTCAAGAACAACCCTTCCCACTGAGTTTCCCCATCAGTAGACAAGGTAGCAACCTTGGTTACCTTTATGAGATTCCACATCTTTGGAATTCTGAGAATTTATCATAAGCTGAAGAAAATCCACCCGATGCTAGAAACAGTGATTTCAAAGATAGAATGTTAATTATGAAATCAGAAATAAATTAAGAGTGCAGAACTTATCTACCCTTCTGAGGCTATGACTTCTTTAAGTACAGAAGTCCAGCTGGAGTTTCCTAAGTCATCAGTGAAGAAAAGTATCCATCTACAAACTTTGGAGAGTAGGACGTTTCCCTGAGTGAAAACTGGCTGTGGTGTCCAATAGCTACTGGTCTTTGCTCTCCCTGCTTGTGAGCTCTGTGGATTCTGAACACAGCCTCCTGGCCAGAGAGTGGTTGGCTTTGTCTCCTGTTACATTTATTTGCTCAGGGAGAAGCCCTGGATGGCAATATTTTGTTTTACTGCCTTAATTCTTCACCAAAGAAGCCACAGATTAATCTCCTTCCATTTATAGAGCTCATCATTAGATTTTGGGCAAGCTTCTTGAAAGATCCCACCATGCTTGAAGCTTTGAACTTGTACTGACACCTGGAGGGCCCATCCTTGCTCCCTGGCCTGCACACATTCTTGTGCTGGCCTTCGTACATGAAAAAAAAACTTCACCTAAAGAACCCATGCCTGCTCCATTAGGGGCCAGACAGTACCAGCTACCCTGAGGATGCCTTCTGTGGAGTTTTTGTAAAGTGAGAGGTTTGTAAATGCAATGATTCTTTGCCAATATAAAATCTGATAAAATTAAACCACCAGGAAAAAAAATTCTGTTGAAATTTTATCTATTGAAGAGAAGGGATATGATAAAAAAAATTTTCTCTATTTAAAAAAATCATTTCAACTGATATGTAAAAACATTAAGCTATACACATATTAACAAGGTACCTGATTACTTTGATATATGTATATGCTGTTTGATGTTTATGTCAGTTTAGACACATCTTTAATTGCATTTATCATTTCCTGATGATGGATATTTTCAAAACCTATTTGGATCAATTAATAGGAACAATTTTAAAATAGTGCAGCAATAAACATGGGAGTACATATCTCTCTTTGACATTCTGATTTCACTTCCTGTGGCTAGATACCCAGTAGTGAGATTGCTGGATCATACGGTGGGTCTGTATTTGATTTCTGTGGGCCCTCCAGACAATTTTCCATAAAGGCTGTCCTAATTTACATTCTACTCAACAATGTACAAGGACTCCTTTTTTAGAGTATTTGGGACTTTTTCTATCAGTAATATTTATGCCTTGACAAACTAAATTCCATGCCCATTATTTAATTGTAAATGTTTTCTCTTTGGTTCACTATTTTTTCAATATTTGAAATATATAATTTTATTTATTTTAATATTTTTATTAGTTCTTTTTAGTTGTATGAGAGTAGAGTCCATTTTGACGTAATTATAAAAGCTTGGAATACATCTTACACTAATTCACTTCCCTCTCTGATTCATTCTTGTATCTCAATTACCAGATGCTAAATTCTTTATTCTCCCCAAATGGAAACCCTCTACTACTCTCAACCAAGAGTTCTTCATCTACCTTTTAAAAATATACAAAGAAGCATGGAAGTCATTCACCCATAGGCAAATAAGTTATCAAAAATGAACCTCCTCTGTAGCCACCACCAGATTTTACCTGTTGTTTCTCTTGGAGGCGACTTTCTTTCATTCTGTTTATAGCTTTCTTTAAAAAATTTGTGACATCCTTTGAAAACATAGAGATATTCATTGCCTCATAAATTGGAGTAAGGAATGGAAAGATTGCTGCAGGGGAAAGAAAAAACAAAGGACACTTCAGTGAAAAAATGTAAAATTTACCTGGAGCAATTACATCTTCTCTACCAATCAGAAAAGTGGAAGTCGTAAGGGTTCCTAAAGAGGAACTGTTCCTTCTGAGACTGCTGATTGAGCTCCAGGCAACTGGCTGAGCAAGAGGATGTCATATATAGGGCCACCATCATAGTAGTGAGATCAGAGGCCCCTTGTGCCTCTGTGGAGTGACTAAAGGAGCAAGATGAAAACCCTGACCCCTTTCCCCTTCATGTACTGGAATAGAGTGTCTTTGGATAAATCTAGGCTTTAGTCTGAGGTGGCAATTAATCATGCTCTTCAAGAAAGAGCAGTCAGGATGGGACCAACAGAGCATGTGTTCCTCAAGCACCACAGGAGGAATCCAGAAGGCATTATTAGAAAGAAAATTGGGAAACTCAAAGTATGGGAAAATTGATCATATTCACCTAAATAACACTGAATGAAAGAAGAAATATAAAGGGAAAATAGAAAAGGACTGAAAGAAAAAAAGGAGGCATAATACATTAAACTTGTGGAATGAAGAAAAAGCCATTATTGTGTAGTGGAAAATTGTTATCTGTTAAATAAAAACAAAGATCACAAATGAACAATCAAACTTCACACAATAAATCATGAAAAAAAGAAGAACAAATTAAACCTAAAGAAAACAGAAGGAAGAAAATATTAAGGACCAAAGTGGAAGCTAATCAAATAGAAAATAATGTCAATAGAAGGAATTAATAAAAACAAATGCAATTATTTGAAAAATATAATCAGTGTTGCCAAAATAATAGCTGGACTGACCCAGAAATAGAAAGACTACAGTTACCAGCATTCAAAATTTAAAAATGGGAACTACTGACATTATAAACATGGGAAGAAATATAAAGATATTGTAACAATCAGATTATCACAACAATTATACAAATTACATGACTTAAATGAAATGGACAAATTCCTAGAAAAACACAAACAACAGAAACTGACACAAAAAGTAATAGTCAATATACTAAGCATACATCACATGATGAGATTAAAATAGAAATTAAGAACTCCATGGACAATTCTACCAAATATTCAAAGAACTAATACCAATTCTTTACTTCTTCACAAACATTCATAGAAATATCTAATATTTTCTAATATAGAATACAGTGAACATTTGTAAACGATCCTAAAATGCCCATGTTAACCTAATACTAAGACTTAACACAAGATAACACAGGAAAACTACAAACTCACATATCTCACAATTATGGATGCAAAATCTCAACTAGTATTAGCAAATGAAATCCAGCATCATATAAAAAGAATTATACACAACAAAAAAGTCAGATTTGGAGGCCAGGAAAAATGGTGTATCAGCAGAACTCACAATATCCCAGCAGTCCCTGGAGATTGAATTAAAACAACAGTTCTGTGGGGAGATGGGAAGACTGTGGGGAAATGATAGCAAGTAACCCAGAAAACTAGCAATCAGGCGAAATCCAAAAATATCAACTTCTAGAATACAAAGAGAATTAATTCATGGGATAGATAGCAGCAGTTCTGTGTGTGCATTGGTTCCCTGGGGGAGAGGAAGCTCCTCTGCAATGGACCCAAATTACTCCCACCCAGTTTAAGATGAATAGTGCTGCTGTCCAACAAAATCATCATCTGAGAAGAAAATAAGCTCATCACAGCTAGCTGAACAGAAAGACCAGGCACTCTCCAGCAGAGAGTAAAATTGGGGAATTGGCAACAGCTAAAGACATTCTCTGTTAGTTCTTTCTGGGAGAGAGACTAGGAATCCCTGCAATTTACCCTTACTTTCATGTTTCATTTATTTTTCACATTTGGCTCCTTTTTGTATTGTTTCTGGTATATTTTCTTTTTGAATACCAAAAAATGGCCACCTAATCCTTATCTTTTACCGTATTGGTGGGTGTCCATATCATGCATCAATCTGGACACAGGAGTGGGACTACAACACAGAAAAGGAGAAGCTTTGTGGGGCAACCTGCAGCTGTCTGACAGTCTGCAGAGTGAAGTGTGAAGGGCACTTTCATTTGAAATTGGCAGTCTGACCTTGGCTGGCAGGAGATGGAAATAGGACAGATCAGGGTCAGGTTGAAAACCCTGGGCCTGTGACAGCATCCCACAGCACCTGTGCCACCTCCCCAAGCTCCAGAGGGTCTGAGGGATGGAGGTAAACATTCCACACACCCCCAGCACAGGGACTCAGGCTTTCTGAAGGAGGGGTGTGAGACACCCAGATGCTGTACTGATTCTCTTTGTTTTCTAGAAGTTGACCAAAAACCCTACCACACTCACATTCCCACCCCAGTCACAAGAATAAAGCCATTTTTAAACTGAAGTCTGCTCTGAATCAGACAATACCCCCACAGCAGATGCTGCCAGGTAGAGGGGTCAGAGCTCAGCACACAGACTCCTCCAGCAAGTTTGGCCACTTTGGGCCAGAGCTGAAAACAGACAAACAGCATGACAATGGTGTCACACAAAATCCTTCATAACTGGGAGATTCTAAAATCAAAACCCCCCAAATCAATGTCTGCAAATTTAAAGCTTCAACAGGAATAAAACTGAAGCTCTATGAGTGTTCTTGCATTCACTATTGGACATAAATTCCCAGTGTCTTCTCATTATGTATTTTTTGGAATTCATATACTTTTCATTTAGTAAATAATTCATTTACTTTTTGAATGAAATGGATCCCATGTCAATTCTGCTTCTCTTTCACCTCCATTTCATTCTCCTCTGCTCCATTGTTTTTTCTCTCCTCTTTCTCTCACTTTATCTTTCTTTTTATTTTCTTTATTGTTTTTCCCTTCTAATACAGTTTGCCATACTATATTGCTAATGCTTAATCTTTTCAACCTACTCTATATTACTCTTCACTCACTTTTCTCTTTGGTTAATAGAGTTGCAGAGCTCATTAGTAATAAATGCTATAGTGTATGTTAATATATGATTTGCTATTAAGTTATTACTGTTACTGGCAGTTATTCTCTCAAAGTGGTACTTGTTCTTGAGCCCAAGACTGATTACACTGATTAGATGTGTTAAAGTTAAAATATGTCTTCATACCAGAGCTTAAAATGATGAAATAAATATTCATTATTCATTAAACTCATATGAAAGGAATACATGAGCAAAAGGAATCCATCTCAACATATACACAAATACATAACCTCAGCAAACATGTGGAGACAGGATGACAGCCTGTCTCCAAAAGCTTATTATCCTCCAATACTAAATTCACAGATATTGCAGTTGATGAAATCCCAAGTGAATAATTTAAAAAATTGATTGTTGACATTATCAATAAACTAAAACATGATCTAAGGAATGAACTATGGGTGAGAACAGGATGTGAGAGATATTCTGAAAAGACCAAAAAAATCCGAGAAATAAAAATCTCAATAAATCAAATAAAAATTTAGCTGAATTCTTGCAAATAGATTAGATCACCTGGAAGATACAACTTCACACTTGAAACAACATATATAAACCTCAGTCAGCAATAAAGGGGAAAAAAAGAAACCATGATCAGAATATCCAATAGCTCTGGGATGACATAAAGGGGGCATATAATTCACCACAGTGAATTTTACCTTTTTGCATATCCATAATGCATTGATTAAAAAGAACTATAAATAAATAGAATAAAAACCAGTAGACTAAAGGAAAAGGAACAAGTTAGAGGGAGAGGAGAGGGACAGGGGAAATACTGGAGACTGAATTAGAGCAAATTATATTCCATGCTTGTATAATTATGTCAGAATGAAGCTCAATATTATGTGTAATTATAATGCACTGATAAAAAATTAAAAACACTGAAGTAGCAATGGATAGAAGAAATTTACTTCAACATCATAAATGTTATATATGAAAATCCCAAACAGCATATGGACAAGAAAAAACTAAAAGCATTTTCTTTAAAATAAGGAATAAGACAAAGATGTCCACTGTCACCACTGTTAGTCAATATATCAACTGAAATCTTTGAGAAATGAGGCCAAAAAATGAAATAAAAGGAATGGGAAAAAGAGAAGTCAAATTATTATTTTTTTACAAATGTTGTGATCTTAAAATTCAAAGACAAAAAAAACTGACAGAAGAATTGTAGTGTTGATAAAAAATAATCCCATGTGTCTATGGTTCAAAGAATTTTGAGAAAGGTGCCATGACAGTGATATATGGAAAAACCACTCTTTTCAATAAATGTTGTTGGTTCATCTAGACAGAGACACACAAAAGATTAAGTTGGGCCCTGAATTCATACTGTAAAAAACATCCAACTAAAAATGGACCGAAGATGTAAACATAAAACTAAACCAACTCTTAGGAAAAAAGCAAGAAAGTAAACCTTTATAATTTTAGATCTGGAGTCTAATATTGCGAAGCCAAAGAAAGACAATAAAAACACAAAAATTATATATTATAAATATAAAAAGATGGTACTTCCAAATATACAATCAAAAAGCCAAACCAGACCTGTAGATTAGGAGAAAAAAAATTGCAAAACACATCAGATCAGGAATCTGTATCCAGAATATAGAAATCTTACAACTCGCCTACAAACAGAAATACAATTGTGACTTGAAAAGACCTTTATAGAAAGAAGACATAAAAATAGCTCAACTTGTTCAACATATTAGTTTATAGAAATTAAAATCAAACCCACATGAGATGCCACAATACACCCAGGAGGATGGCTAGAAACAAAACAATGGGAAAAATAAGTGTTGGACAGGACAGGGAGAAACAGGAGCCCTTGTGCATTCCAGGTGGGAACTTGAGATGGGTGTGGCTTTTGTGGAAAACATACTGACAGTTACTTTATTAGGTAAACATTAAAATGTTATACAAGGCAGCAATACCTAGTAAATACATATACCCCCAAACAATGGAGCATCTACATTCTTCAAACTCTTCTCAATTTCAAGAGTAAAATAGACCACAACACAATAATACTGGATGACTTTAACGAGTATAGATCTAATAGATCTTCCAAACAAAAGCTAAACAAAGAAACTATAGAACTCAATAATACAATCAATAACTTGGACTTAATAGACATATAGAGAATATTTCATCCATTAATGAGTAAATACACTTTCATCTCAAGAGCACATGGATTCTTCTCTAAAATATACCATATATTATGCCACAAAGCAAATCTTAGCAAATATAAACAAACAGAGATAGTACACTGCATTCTATGAGACAATGGAGTAAAATTAGAAATCAATGGTAAAATGAAAAATAGAAGGTACTCCAACACCTGGAAGCTAAAAAATAATGCTATTGAATGAGAAAGAGATAGAAGAAGATATCAGAGAGGAGATTTAAAATTCTTAAAGGTAAACGAGAACACTGATACAACATATAGAAATCTCTGAGACACTACGAAAGCAGTACTAAGAGGAAAATTCATTGCATGGAGTTCATTCCTTAAAAGAATAAAAGGCAACAAATAAATGACCTAACATTACATCTCAAAGCCCCACCCAAAACAAGAACAAATCAAAACCAAAAGTAGTAGAAGACAGGAAATAATTAAAATTGGAAGTGAAATTACTGAAATTGAAAGAAAAGAAACAACTGAAAAAATTGACAAAATAAAAAGTTGGTTCTTTGAAAAAAATAAATAAAATTAAACACTTAGTCACACTAACAAAGAGAAAGAGAGAAGAGAGAGAGAGAGAGAGAGAGAGAGAGAGAGAGAGAGAGAGAGAGAGATCTTACTAAAATCTGTGATGAAAAAGGAAGTATCAGGACGGACAATTCTGAAATACAGAACATAATTAGAAGCTATTTTGAAAATTTATACTCCAATTAAATAGAAAATATCAATTAAATAGAAAATATAAGACATCAATAAATTCCTAGAGTCATGATCTACCCAAACGGAATCAGGATTATATACACAAGATAAAAAGACCAATTTCAAGCAAGGAAATAAAAGACACCACCAAAAGCCTACATACAAAGAAGAGCCTCAGCCAGACAGATTCTTACAAGACCTTCAAAGAAGACCTAATACCAATACTCCTCAAATTATTCCATGAAATAGCAAAAGAGGGAACAATTCCAAACTCATTCTATGAGGCCAGTATCACCCTGATTCCAAAAACAGCCAAAGACACATCAACAAAAGAAAATTTCAGACCATTATCTCTAATGAACATAGATGTAAACATTCTCAATTAAATTCTGGCAAATCCCATACTACCAGAAGTATTTTACACATTTAATGCAATCCCTATTAAAATCCCAGTGAAATTCTTCATACAAATAGAAAAAGCCATTGTAAAATGTGTTTCAAAAAATAAGAGACCCAGAATATCTAAAGCAATCCTTAGCAAGAAAAGTGAAGCAGGAGGCATCACAATACCAGACCTTAAACTATACTACAGAGCTATAGTAATAAAAAGTCATGGTATCTGCACAAAAATAGACTTGTATACCAATGGTACAGAATAGAGGACACAGAGACAAACCCACATGAATATGGTTATATCATACCAGATAAAGGTGACAAAAGCATTCCCTGGAGAAAAGAGCCTATTCAATAAATGGTGTTGGAAAATCTGGAAATCCATATTGGCACCAAAACAGATTCGTAGACCAATGGTACAGAAGAAAAGATACAGAGACAAACCTACATGAATACAGTTATCTCATACTAGACAAAGGTGCCAAAAACATTCATTGGAAAAAAGATGGCCACTTCAACAAATGATGCAGGGAAAACTGGAAATCCATATGTAGCAAAATGAAATTAAGCCCCTATCTCTCATCACGCACAAAACTTAATTCATTATGAATGAAGGACCTAGAATTAGGCCAGAGACCCTGCACTTAAAAAATAGAAGAAAAAGTAGGCCAAAATTTTCATTATTTTGGATTAGATTCTGACTTCCTTAACAAAACTCCTAAAACGCAAGAAATAAAATCAAGAATCAAATAGATTCAAACTAAAAAGCTTCTTCTCAACAAAAGAAACAATAAGGAGAAGAGAGAGCCTAAAGAATGGGAACAAATTTTTACAGCCTACACATCATATAGAGCACTAATTTCCAGGATATATAAAGGACTCAAAAAACTTAACACCAAGGAAACAAATAACCCAATCAATAAATAGGATATGTAACTGAACAGACACTTCTCAGAAGAAGCTATACAATTGGTCAACAAATATATGAAGAAAGGTTTAACTTCTCTAGTAAATACAGAAATGCAAATCAAAACTCCTCTCAAGATTTCATCTCACTTCTCTCAGAATGGCAGTTATGAAGAATATAAGCAAGAATGTATGTTGGTGAGTATGTGGGAGAAAAGGCATACTCTTACATTCCTGGTGGGAATGCAAATTGATGCAACCAATATGGAAAGCAGTTTGGATATTCCTCAGAAAAGTTGGAATGGAACCACCATTTGACCCAGCTATCCCACTCTTCAGTTTATATCCAAAGGACTTAAAATCAGCATACTACAGGGACACAGCCACATCAATCTTTATAGCAGCTGAATTCACAATAGCTAAACTGTGGAACCAAAGTAGATGCCTTTCAGTAGATTAATGAATGAAGAAATCATGGTGCATATACACAATGGCATATTATTCAGCATTAAAACAGAAGAAAATCATGAAATTTTCAGATAAATGGATGGATTTGGAGAATATAATGCTCAGTGAAGTAACCCAATCCCAAAAAACCTAAGGCCAAATATTTTCTCTCATAATTAGATGCTGATCCGTAATGGGAGTTGGTCATTAGAGGAATGGAGGAACTTTGGATAGGGAAAAGGAAAGGAAAGGGAAGGGAAGGGTTATGGGTATAGGAATGATGGTGCAATAAGATGGACATCATTACCCTAGGTACATGTATGATGACTCAAATGGTGTGAATCTACTTTATGTAAAAGTACAGAAATGGAAACTTGCACTCCATTTGTGTATTATGTAGTGAAATGCATTGCGCTGTCATGCATAACTAATTAGAACAAATAAATAATTTCTTTAAAAAAAGGAATGAAGTACTCACACATGCTTTAGGTTGGAAGAATTTGAAAACACAATGATGAATGAAAGAAGTCAGACATGACTTTTAGGATTCCATTAATAGAAAATTCACAGTATCAGCAAATCTATAGAGTCAGAAAATAGATTCATGGTTGCTTAGGCTTGGGGAATAGAGAGTTAATAATGAAATGATAGCTTGCTTCTGAGTTGACAAATGGTCACTAGTGATGGCTGCATATATCTTTGTACTGAAAACCATTTAATTGTATAAGTGGGGTAATCCAAAGGTATATTAATTATGTATCAATTACACTCTTGTTTAAAAAGAGAGAATGAATAAATAACATGGTAGTTCACATACTTATTGAGAAGAGCAAAGGGTCAAAGAAATCAAATCTTAAAAGCTTCTTGACTTTCTCCACAAAGGGATCTTGTGGGTTGTTGAGGGAATCAATGTTCACTCCAAATGATGTAGCAGTGATCACATCCATGCTGTAGGCCCCAAAGATGCTGAATAGAGAAAGATATGGAAAGTTAAAATCAGTGCCTCTTCCCAATCCTTCCACTACACATGCAGCAAGAAGTAGGAGTAAGTTCATGTGCCCAAGCAAGACAAGCATTGAGCCCCACACTGTCAACAGTTATCTGCTGGACCATCAGATCAGTCTATGATCTCTTCACACTGACCATGAGGTCTTCATGAGGTTAAAATGAGGTACTGCCCTTGTTCCAGAAGTGATAGGGACAGTGAGGTGACTTAGAATCACCTCTGAACTCAAGAAGTTCACCCACACAGGGATAAGATTCATAATCAGACACACTACAGTAGCACAAATAGAATGTAGATGATGACAGTTGTGTACAAACTGAGCTTCAGCAGGACAAGGGTGGAATAACTGAGTCTTCCTAGGGGGCTCAAAAAGGTGACCTTGACCTTGACAGTATTTTGTCTTCTAGTGTATCCAAAGTCATAAACAGTAGCCAAACAAACCTTGGTGGATACAGGAGAGATCCTTTCTCCCCAGCTGCCCTGTCTCCCCCTGGGAGAAGTCCTTTCTTGGATGAGAAGTTGGAGTTGGGACTCCAAACTTGCTTTTGTCTGCTCATTGCACTGGCTCAACATTTGGAATTCAGTCTGTGGCAGGCAGTTGGAGGGGCTCCTGGTGGAGCTTGGAATGCCAGAGCTGCCCTGCTACTTACTCTTTCAAGTTGATAAACTTGCCCTTCTCTGATTCCATTCTCATGTTTTTCACCAGCACATCTCCATACTGGTTAATGATGGGGAACATCTACGCACAAAACACAAGATCACCCATAGTTAAGTGAGAGACTCAGTCCCCAAGGCTATGGTTTTCCCAGGATGAAGAAGTATGGGACATTTATAATGAATCTTACTATATCTCTTCTAAAACATAAAGACAAAAGAACATTTCTAGGAAGTTCAAATTCAGAGAATTATCCCTTTAAAAGGGACTACTATCTTTCTCATTTTCTACCCATCCCCAGATTTATTCTCTATGTTTTCAATGAAAAGCCCTCCTTACCTCCTTGAGTTTTCCACTGGTGAAGGTTGGAGACAGCAAAGTTCTCAATCTCTTCCACTCTTCATCCTCTGACAAGGAGATGGCTTTTTTCATAAATCCCATTGGACCAAGATCCTAGAGCCCAAAGGAAAAGAGATTTTGTCCTACATAAATGTGGAGGTTTCCACTGTTGTAAAAGTTGTTAAATAAGTATCATTTATTTAAAAAAATGCTTAATGACTGCATACTAGTTATCTGGCCCTATGTCAGACACTCAATAATATTGATTGCAAGTGCCTACCTCCTGAGAGTTTGGAAGAGACACCCAGGGACATCACACCATATTTGGATTTTATTTTCCAACCTTTGTTTAGATGCAAAATTTCCACTTGGTTGGAAACTTTTTTCCAGGGGAATAGACAGGAAGAAGACTTAAGAAGACCTAGTACAAGCTCCAGGGCTATGCAGAGCACAAATGGATTGGTGACAGATACCAGATGTTTTTTGTCAACCATATGTTACTTACAATCAGTTCTGTCTTTACATGCATTTACAGCATAAGCATCTTGATAAAGGGGTACCTAGGTATGATAATTTTAAAAATAATAATATTTGAAACTTAAAGGATTTGGAATATAAGTGTAATACAGGAAAAAAAAACACAAGTTATTAATGGAAGTTCGTTCAGTATTTTCTAAAAGGCAGAGGAGAAAAGAAAGATAATTCTATTTTTCACCTGGGTGCTAGACTACCAAAGTAAAACTCTTGAAATTTAGGTCCATCATCTAAAATATATTTTTGTGTTAAAATGTATGCTTCCAGCCAGGCACACTGGTGCATGGTACATGCCTGTAATCCCGGCAGCTCAGGAGTCTGAGACAGGAGGATCACAAGTTCAAAGCCAGCCTCAGCAATGTTGAGGTGCTAAGCAACTCAGTGAGACCCTGTCTCTAAATAAAGTACAACATAGGACCAGGAATTTGGCTCCGTGGTCTAGTATCCCTGAGTTCAATCCCCAGTACACCACCACCACCAAAAAATGTATGCTTCCAGCACTCATTCACTGTAAATATTTAGGGGATTAGGAGCAGAGGGAAGCTTCTTTAACTTGACAGAGATTCCACAAAAAACAATTTTCAGCGAACAATATACTTACTGGTGGCAAACTGAATGCTTTCTACCAAGCATCAGGAAAAATTCAACAACGTCTGCTCATTCATATACAGAAAGACAAGTAAAAGCATTCATCTGAGTGTAGATTAGTGATTTGTACATGCTGGGAAGGGGTATGTGGAAGGCAAGTAAATAGAGGTTGTATTTGAGCAGTGTGCAATATATGCATTATTGAAGATCCCAGCAAATCCAATTATTATGCACAATTATCATATATTAATCAAAGTTTTTAAACTTTGGATTGAACCCCAGGTCCTGTGCCTGCGATGCAAGCACTCTACCAACTGAGCTATATCCCTACCCCCAAAGTTTTTAAAAAGTGAAGATAGAGATTGTATGGGAATCCACACACACACACACACATTAGCCTCATCTAAAATTGGGGTAAACTTTGGAAGATTAAAGTCTATATCCTTCAAAAGTTCACTCTCCTGGCTCTTACTCAACTTCACACTGGAACTCCCAGCTGATGTCAGAGGAAAAGAAAAACAAATAAATAAAAGAAATACAGATAGGATTTTCCCTATTTGTAGGTGCAATCTTTGTCCAATGTGGTCACCACACAAGAAGTCAGGCACATTTCTAAGGATAATGAAGAATTGGTGAAAAACACATTAATAACATAATCTAAATCTACACAAATGTAGGCAAGTGATACATTTGGACAGAGCTGCACACTCATTCATATAGGCACACAAAACAGAAAAAATGAAAATAAAAAGCCTAGATTGTATCAATTTCCTGTTACTATAGGAACAAGAACTTAATAAATTTATAGTCATGTAAGAAATTATCATTGGGTAAAGCAGAATATATTATACATGAAACTACCTGGTAATTTTTTGGCAAGGAATGCCCTCTGAATTTGTAAATATCTCAGGATAAAAATTGAATTAATAAATTATATAAATAAATAAATAAATAAATAAATGTTACTTTGGATTAGACAAAGGGGAACTAAAGGAAGGGTGAGGGGATGGGAATAGGAAAGACTGTAGAATTAATCAGACATAACTTTCCTATGTTCATTTGTGAATACACAACTAGTGAAACTCCACATTATGCACAAACACAAGGATGGAAGTTGTACTTCATGTATGTATAATATGTCAAAATACATTCTAGAGTCATGTATAACTAAAAAGAACAAATAAAAACTTAAAAATATAAATAAATGTTAAAATGTTGAAAAGTGAGTGCTTACCCGCCGGTTGGTGAAGACAGAATAACATTCTTTGATCAGCACTGTTTTGATAATGCTGGGCTCCGTAGTAGCCAAAACAGGTTGTGAACCTTCGAACAGGCTGTGTTGGGAAAGCAAAGCTGATTAAATCTAACAGGCCAGATTCTGCAGCAGGAATCCAGACTTTGATCTTGATGTTATCTATTCTACCTGCCTACTCCTACAAAACATAGCAACATGAAGTTCTGGTTGGGGATTCTGACCACAGAAACCACTGGAGTCTTCATAGCATAAAGGGTAATGTAGGTAAAGTAGGTAGGAAGAGAAACTTAGAGACAAAATACACCCTCTAAGAGATCATAATTAGAAATAGCATTGGAACACTTGTTAAATCTAGATGGCAAATACAATAGTGTTACCCATACTACTTTCCATAACTTATTTATGTATTTGTTTATTTCCTTATTTACTTATTTTTGTAATTATAGGTGGACAGAAGCCTTTATTTGTTTATTTTCATATGGTGCTAAGGATCAAACCCAGTGCCTCACACATGCTAGGCAAGTGCGTTACCACTGAGATACAGCCTCAGCCCAAGTCTCCAAAACTTTTTATATGTAAAAATATAGGTTTGTGAAAATTGAAGGCAGATAATTGACTAACTCCTCACAATTACTAAGTTTTGCAAGTGGTAGCTGAAATGGGGAATTTGGAGATCCAGTGGGGTATGTTGTGTCCTTGGATCACATAGTATCTATGGGCCATGTCAACTGAGCAGAACACTCTGGCCAGCCCTGTGGCTTTCTGTGGATTGATGAGAGAAGATAGAGAAGAAGAGTCAATGTCTTCTACCACTATTTTTAGTGTAGAGCAAAATGATTACACCTCTTCTATGGCTCCCACCGAACCCCCACCAGCTCTAAAGGGAATAGTTGCTACAGTTAGCTGAGGCCACCCTCCAATATAAACCCCATCAATCCACCAGGGAACTCACTGATGGAACCCCATCCTATGTCTGGTCTTAACATCAAATGGATGAAAGAGAGAAAGAAATGCTTCCTTGAAAAGTCAACAATGAAAACTTAAAAATGGCATATAAGCAACAATAATTATGACAATTAAAAAGAAGAAAGAAAATAAGGAAATGAAAAGCTGAGCAGAAATAATTTCCCATCTGCTTCCCAGTACCTCCCAGCCTTTTGTTCAAAAGCATACATTAAATCTGAAATTTAAATAAGGGAATTTTGTCTTTAAATTAAAAGGAAATCAGTGGAGGAAAGAGATGATGCCACAGATTTATAAGCTTATGATTTTTTTAAAAAGTTCTCAAATAATACATTTTATTCATCTAAAGGGGTCAAAAAGAAAGAAAAATGAGGAAGATAGGAATAGCCAGACATTGGACACAAAGTAAGGCTGGAGACTCTGGGTCATCAAAAGCAGGAGAAAAGCCAAAATATGAAACATTCTCAATCTAAATCAAACTGTAGACCCAGACTCCTGGTGACATGCATGACCTTTGGCAGGACAAGCCTCCAAGGACTTTGCAGCACAGAGGGTTGCATCCCAAATGTTCTGGGCTGAGGTTGTCCTCACGCATTGGGGCGCCACATCATAACAAGTCTACCAAAGAGAAATTTCCAGAATACTCACCCCCATGTTTTTCCATACTTTTTATAACATTCTGTGTCAAAATTAGACACACCCTAGGAAGAAGAACAAAATGAAATTACATTATTGTTGCAAATGTACTGACATTGCATCAAATGACCCAAATCCCATGAAATCAGGCTTGCTGTTCCTAACAGGTGGTTAGAGAGAAGCTCTTATTCAGAGGCTTCTGAGGAGAAAAGAGAAAATATGCAATATTTGAAATAAAATATGTAAAGTCAGTTGAATTTTCTCTATTATACATAATCAACCAATTTCCCTTGTCTATGAACACAACATGCTTCTCTTCTGCAGTATTTCTTCGTCTGCTTGTGTTGTCTCAGAAATACTGGGACCTTCTGAATTATGATTTCCATAGGCACATGAGGAAACCCAGAGTGAGAGAAAATGAGTGTTTCCCAGGGCCATGCATGATCTTTTATCTCCTCATCAAGTATCGTTTTAATTTATCTCATGTTTTCTGGTAGAATTAGGGTGTAAAGACACCAGCAACCTCCTCTAACAAAGGAGATTTATGTTTTCACAATCATGTCGTTGAGTAAGTAAGTGACATAGTGAGCAAATAAAAGTGGACTTGCCTTCCTGTGTTGGAGCTTAACTTGGAAAAGGTGAGATACTACCTATCTGCACATAGTACACATATAGTTAGACACTGGGTGTGAGTTTTCATCATAAAAACTAAGCTATTAATCTTCCTCATGCTAACTTTCATTTGTAATATTTTAGCTGTACAAATAAAGCATCCCAGAGATATGAGTGTATCTTCCTAGAATCTGCACTGAGAAACACAGAAAATTCTTGAGAATGCTAATAGTCTGAACATAAAGTCCACAGCTTACACTGTTAATGTGCCAGAGTCCTGAGCTCATCAACAGAAGTGAACCTGACACTATGAGGAGTTGTAAACAGAGCCCCAGGATAAACCTGACTGTGCTTTGGATGGGGCCCTCACACAGTTTCTGAAGCTTGAAATCTCAAAACTTCTCTCACGGAGCTAAATTTCTACTGATATAACTAAGCAGGTGTTTGCAACCAAAAGAGGCAAAACAGGGAGCTCAAATGACACTCACCCGGCGATAATTAAGAAGAGTTCCAAAAAAAGGCAGAGGTGTTGGCCCTGGAATTCCCAGCTTCTTAAAATATCCATGTGAATAGGTCCCATATCTATAAAGTGGAAGAGAAATCCAGGTCAAGGGATTGTGACTGTGTGTTATATATTGGCTCACGAGTCACTGATCAAGAATGGGAACAGTGAAGCCAGGCAGGTAACATGTAGGCCATAAATAACAACAAAAACTCCAATGGCCCTAATTACATCTGCTCATCATCTCCTCTCTCACATTTCCTCAGAGACCACAAAAGTCATAATAGTTAACTCAAAGCAGCTGATTATTGTAAAGTTCCATCATTAAGCTCCCAATGCTATAGTGAATATCTGATATAAGTCCCCAAACATGAGTTTAAAAATTCCTGAGCCATTCAGACTATATTTCTTCCAGGTCACTTCACTCACTGGTGTCAGTTTAGGAAGTTGACTTGATGCCATCATGTTGGCCCCTTTAGTGGCCTCCAGTGGGGCTGTCCCCACTCTGGGACTTCTTCCCTGAGCAGGCAGGAGTATCTCCCACTTTCTCATAACTCCTATCTGGATGCCTTTTATTGCATCCCTGGTCCACATTCTCCCTTTCTCATCTGCTGTAATAGATTAAGAACACTTGCATATGGGAAACTGTTGAGTAAGAATAACCTGCTGGGCAGGTATATTTAAAGACATGTGCAATCTACATCATGATTGTATGTATTAGATTAATATTCCTTCAATTGTTCAAAAAAGATGAGGTCATTTTTAAATAGGTTAGTTTTCACAAATACAAAATCCAAGGGTCCTATTTTGACCTTCAGAAGGAACATAAGGAACTTACCTCAAAGAAATTGTACTATTGAACAGAATAAAATTAAGACATTTTCATTAATTTTAAAATGCCACTGGAGGGAAAATAGATGCAACAAAAGCCTGAATACTACCCTTTCCTTCAATTGTTACAACCAGGTTTATATTTTCTATTTTCACATCATTATGAATGCCTATTCTTGTAAAAGTGGAGTTAAGTTAGAAGTCAAAGGTCTCCTTGGGGCAATGTCTTCTACACTCAGTCAGAAATAAGTAACTACCCTCTTCCCATGCTCCATGAAATCAGGAATCCCACTATTTTTTAAAATATTTTTATAGTCATAGGCAGATATAATACCTTTATTTTATTTATTTATTTTTATGTGGTATTGAGGATTGAACCCAGTGCCTCACATATGCCAGATGAGCTCTCTACCACTGAGCCACAACCATAGCCCAGGAATCCCACTATTTAAAGGAATTCTTCTACTAGATGGTTTTATTCATACTCCTTTACTGGAATTTCATAAGCAAATATCTAAAATACAAAATGGGCTTGGAAACTTCTGTCTCTTGAAGCTGTCATTAGATTTCAAATCCACGCAGAAACAAATCTCTATACTAATGCTAACTTAAGGAATAAAAGTTCCAAGTTTCTCCCAGGTCGTTGCTCAATAGTTTCATCATTCAGCAGTAGTTGCATATTGCAGGGTGGAGCATTTGAGTTTTTGGAGGAGGGCTATTCCAGGGAAAGGGAAGAGAACAGAGGGAAGAACTGAGTCTGAGCCTGTGGTAGCACCTGGGGTGCACTTGGTGCATTTTACAAATGGTGCTGGGACGTGGGAGGAGGAGCAGGAACCACCTGTTCCACAGGAGACAAGCCTCCTACACATCTCTTGTCATGCACATAGAACACAAAAGATAAACAATGACACAGAAACTTGTGAAGAACCCTCTTTACCCCCAGAATTCTGAAAGTTTGCAAAGGGTGCATCGCTTTTCTGAAGGTGTGCAGTTGTTTGTAATCTGCATCTACTGAACTCCTCTGGTTGATTAATCTAGGTTCAAACTGAGACTCACTCCAAAGTTCATCCTCCAAATCAAATCATATCACTAAACCTCCTAGTCACAGAAATGGGAGGTTTCAAGAGGCGAGAAACTGGAACAGTTACTCACAGATAGAGGAGCAACAGGCTGATTCCCAGGAGAACCCAGGTTTCCATGGAAAAGTTTGGGATCAGGTCCATCACTACTGTCCTTCCAGATATGTGATCTAGAAGTACCAAGCTTGCATTCTGTGAGCAGATGTGATTCAATGAAGTCAAACTGGCATATTTATATGCTGGGTTAGGAGGTGGGGCTGGGTGTTCAACCAATAGAAAAAACTATCTGTGCTTCCACCCACTATTGCAGAAGCCAGGTGACCCCTCCACCTTGACAGTTGGCAGTGAGTCATGAGGACATGCCTATTTTGATCTTTGAGCTCAGATTTTATAAAAAAAAATTATCTATTAAAAACTTCGATGGTGCTGGGGTTGTGGCTCAGTGTTAGAGTGCTCACCTAGCATATGTGAGGCACTGCGTTCAAACTTCAGCAACACATAAAAATGAAATAGAGATATTATGTCCACCTACAATTAAAAATTATATATTTTTTAAAAAACTTCAATAAGTGTTATCATTATGCCCAAAGGTTATTGCTTCTTTTTTTTTTATTGGTTGTTCAAAACATTACAAAGCTCATGATATATCATCTTTCATACATTTGACTCAATTGGGTTATGAACTCCCATTTTTACCCCAAATACAAATTGCAGAATCACATCGGTTACACACTCACATTTTTACATAATGGCATATTAGTGACTGATGTATTCTGCTACCTTTCCTTTCCCCTATTATCCCCACTCCCCTCCCCTCCCATCATCCCTCTCTACCTCATCTGCTGTTGTTCAATTCTCTCCCTTGTTCCCCCCCCCCTTTCCCCTCACATCCTCTTCTATGTAATTTTGTGTAATATTGAGGTTCTCCTACCATTTCCATATGCTTTCCCTTCTCTCTCCCTTTCTCTCCCCCACTCGTCTTTGTTTAATGTTAATCTTTTCCTCCCTGTTCTGTTCTTAGTTGCTCTATTTATATCAAAGAAGACATTTGGCATTTGTTTTTTAAGGATTGGCTAGCTTCGCTTAGCATAATCTGCTCTAATGCCATCCATTTCCCTGCAAATTCTATGATTTTGTCATTTTTTAGGCCTGTATAATACTCCATTGTGTATAAATGCCACATTTTTTTTATCCATTCATCTATTGAAGGGCATCTGGGTTGGTTCCACAGTCTAGCTATTGTGAATTGTGCCGCTATGATCATTGATGTGGCAGTATCCCTATAGTATGCTCTTTTAAGATCCTCATGGAATAGTCCGAGGAGGGCGATAGCTGGGTCAAATGGTGGATCCATTCCCAGCTTTCCCAGGTATCTCCATACTGCTTTCCAGATTGGCCTTACCAATTTTCAGTCCCACCAGCAGTGTACAAGAGTACCCTTTTCCCCACATCCTCGCCAACACTTATTGTTGTTTGACTTCGTAATGGCTGCCAATCTTACTGGAGTGAGATGGTATCTTAGGGTGGTTTTGATTTGCATTTCTCTGACTGCTAGAGATGGTGAGCATTTTTTCATGTACTTGTTGATTGATTGTATGTCCTCCTCTGTGAAGTGTCTGTTCAGGTCCTTGGCCCATTTGTTGATTGGGTTATTTGTTATCTTATTGTTTAATTTTTTGAGTTCTTTGTATATTCTGGATATTAGGGCTCTATCTGAAGTGTGAGGGGTAAAAATTTGTTCCCAGGATGTAGGCTCTCTGTTTACCTCTCTTATTGTTTCTCTTGCTGAGAAAAAACTTTTTAGTTTATGTAAGTCCCATTTATTTATTCTTGTTATTAACTCTTGGGCTATGGGCGTCCTATTAAGGAATTTGGAGCCTGACCCCACAGTATGTAGATCGGAGCCAACTTTTTCTTCTATCAGGCGCAGTGTCTCTGATTTGATATCTAGCTCCTTGATCCATTTTGAGTTAACTTTTGTGCATGGCGAGAGAAAGGGATTCAGTTTCATTTTATTGCATATGGATTTCCAATTTTGCCAGCACCATTTGTTGAAGATGCTATCCTTCCTCCATTGCATGCTTTTAGCCCCTTTATCAAATATAAGAAAGTTGTAATTTTGTGGATTGGTTTCTGTGTCCTCTATTCTGTACCATTGGTCCACCTGCCTGTTTTGGTACCAGTGCCACGCTGTTTTTGTTACTATTGCTTTGTACTACAGTTTGAACTCTGGTATCGCTATACCTCCAGATTCACACTTCCTGCTTAGAATTGCTTTTGCTATTCTGGGTCTTTTGTTTTTCCATATGAATTTCATGATTGCTTTACCTATTTCTACAAGAAATGCAGTTGGGATTTTAATTGGCATCACATTGAACCTGTAAAGAACTTTGGGTAATATCGCCATTTTGAAG